>NC_044066.1:11005529-11018029 GCF_902167405.1 Gadus morhua | reverse complement strand
TCTGCGAAAAGAGTTGAGTGGGGTGGGGGGCACAGCCACAGGGACGTGGAAGGGGACACACAGTGGATGGAAGGATACGCAGGTCGATGCACACAGTAGACGTGAGGACGCGTGGTAGAAACATAGAGAGACACACTGCAGATGCGAGGACACATTAATAGATACACACAGTAGATGCTAGGTTACAAAAATAGATTCATAGATAGATACACACAGTGGATGAGGATGAGGATACATAGACACACATAAGTACATTGATGGATGCATATATAGATGCATAGACATACAGATGTAGATACACACAGTAGATACATCGATGCAGACAAAGACACACACACACGCACACACACACACACACACACACGTACACACACACACTCACACTGCCTTATAGGTTTCGTGTCTCACCCATCCACACTCACCCCTCCCTTCGTTCTGCCGTCAGTCATGTACTGCTCGGACCCGGGCCACGTGGACCACTCCACCAGGTCCCTCTCGGACCCTAAGCTGTTGGTCGGGACCACCATCCAGTACACCTGCGTCCCCGGCTTCGTCCTGCAGGGCGGCGCCACGCTCACCTGCTACGGCCGGGAGCCAGGCACCCCGGTGTGGACCTCCAAGCTCCCCCACTGTGTCTGTGAGTAGCGGCCGTCGGACTGGAGCTCCGGCCTGGGGAGAGCCCTGGGTGGGAGGCCCAGACAGAGGGCGGACAGGAGGGTTAGCGGTGGTGTAATGAAGGGGATGTATTATACCACTAGCTAATAGCTGACGGATGGCGATAACAGTTCTAATAAATGACCCATAATAGCTATTAAATCTTTCCTACAGCCCCCTTAAAGGGGACATATTATACCACCAGGTGTGTGTGTGATTAGCCATTACAAGCCGTTTTGAAAATGTGCAGCTTCTGACCTCACAGGTGGGCGTGTCGACCTAGATGTGTGCTGGATAGATCAGTCTACCAGCCTACCCAGTGGACTGGAGCAAACGTTGCTCATCTATCCGTCACACATCTAGGTGGACACGCCCACCTGTGATGTCAGAAGCTGCACATTTTCAAAACGGCTTGTAATGGCAAATCAAACTCAGACCTGGTGGTATAATATATCCCCTTAAAGGGGCTGTAGGAAAGATGTAATAGCTATTATGGGTCATTTGTTATAACTGTTATTGCCATCCGTCAGCTATTAGTTAGTGAATTGCTATGTGAGAATAATTTGTCACAAATTCCTCAGACCATTTAGACCCTGGCGTATTCCGACCAATCAGGGCGTTTCTCCCCTCATTTGTTCGGGGAATCCATCTTGCCTGTCAATCACAAGTACTTGAATACAAAACTTCTAAATGGTGGAGAAACGTCGGGTTGGAGAGAGCAGAGAGGGAGGGGAGGTATTTTGTGGATGTTTAGTTCGAAAATCATGCTCTCTTTTATCTCTCTTTCTGCTCTCTCTCGTCAAATCTTGATTCTTAACTCAAGCCCCTTATTATACACATAAAAGCAACAACCACTGCAATATTGATGATTAAAACAAACATAGGGCATCATTATTATATGATATGGAAGATTATGTATTGCAAACAGACAGGTAGATTCATTTTGTAGAAACAAGCAGTGCTACGGCCCAGAGAAACCTGATTGACATTCAACAACAGCATCCAAAAATATTGCACAGTTTCTACTTTTGACATATCCTCAAAAATCCAACCACCAAACAACCCTTAGCCACCAAGCAGCGGGCCAGAATGTCTCTGTAGCCAGGCCGTGGTCTTAACCCCTTATGTTTAGCGGGTACTGCACCAGGCTTCAGTATAGACAGCCCTCTGGGTAGAGCCCTGCGCCATCACGTAGAGCTGGTCCTGAAACCACTGGCTTTTGCCCTATCCAATTACACGCGGACGGGCTGTGTGATTTATTTAGTGATTTATCACAGGAACCACGACTGGCACCCTCGGTCCCCACCGACCCTGGCGTGTGTTTGTTTGTGTATGAGAGTGTCAGCCTGTGTGAGGGCGGGTATGCTTGTGTGTGTGCGTGTGTGTGTGTGTGTTTGAGTGACGATGTGTGTGAGTGTGTGTGTGACGGCGTGTCTGTTTGTGTGGGGTTCTGTGTCTGCATGCGTCAGTGTGTTTGTGTGTGTCTACGTGATCCGGCGTGCGGCCCTGATTACTAAGTGTTTTGATATGTAAATAGCATGCTAATGCATGGCGGCCACCTGGAGAAGGGGGCGGAGATCTGCCATGAGTCATGTCATCAAACCAGCAGCCAGATGCTGTCACACCTGGTTGCCTCGGCCTCCAGATGGACGCCCTTATATGGGCATTCTCTCCCCCTCGTCATTTCCTAATATGGTCATCACCTTGTCTCTTGTCATTTCCGGGTGGTTTGCCACAGCCGAGGAGTCCGTTTCCTGTGAGAACCCGGGTCTCCCCGACAGCGGGTACCAGATCCTGTCCAAGCGGCTGTACCTGCCCGGGGAGTCCCTCACCTTTGTCTGTTACCAAGGTTACGAGCTGATCGGCGAGGTCGCCATCAAGTGCATCCTAGGGAAGCCGTCCTTTTGGAGCGGACCACTTCCACTCTGCAGGGGTGAGACCAAAAATCAACGTGGAGGGGGGGGTTCTGTTTCCGCTGTGGCCTGGATGAACCACTAGCTGTTTCATGCATAACACGTTTCAGGCATGTGTCGAAAGAACATTTGTCAAATTATATTTCCTGACCCCCATGCTTATTGATATGATATGAATTGAATTACCCCCCCCCCCCCCCCCCTCCTGCCCCTCCTACTCTGCATGCGAGCTGCGTTTTTGGGTTGGTCACAAAGCAACAGCAACAACAACCACATCAACAACTTTGAGAAAGTGCGAGAGGTGACTGTTTTGAATTGCAATTGACTGATGGAGTGATGTCTTGCAGCCACCCATGACTGCCTTGGCAACCATGCTTTGGAAGGTGAGTGTGTACTGTTGCTATGACCTCTGTGTGCGCATGTGTGTTTGCGCGTGTGTGTGCGCGTGCACGCGCACTCTGCTGCTGCTGCTACTGCTGCCTTTAAGCAGTGCTCTCTGGGTCCCCCTGCTGGTCTGTAATGGGAATGCCCTGCATTGCACCTCCACTGTGATCTTTCTTCCTGCATCGCTCTGCTTGTAATGATTTAAGTCATGTGGTGGTTTTATTTTGTGTTATTTATAACTGTTTGTGTTGTAAGCGTTTATATCTGAACTATCTTGTGATATGTGTATTTGTATGCCATCTGTTTACGTGTTTATTTTTCTGCTACATAGTGTTTATCACTATATTGTTCAAGTAATGTAGAAAGTCTTAGTGTGAAAGTGTTAAAATCATTTCACCGTTTTTGTACGCTATAAAGTGCTTTACATATTTTATAGTTGCTTGCTGTTGAAGGATACTAATACTTCACACTGTTGATATCTCTTTTACTGGTGTCACTAATATTAATGCATCTTATGTGAATACTACAATAACTTTCATTAGTGTGAGGAGTGGTGGTGGTAATAGGAGCTGTAGTTTTGTTAGTTAGGGTTAGTATTGTTAGTATAACTCATATTAACGGTGTGATCAGTATTATGATCAGTGTTCTCTGCCTGATCCCTGTCATCCTGTAGTTGTTAGTTGTATAACTCATTAACGGTGTGATCAGTGTTCTCTGCCTGTTCCCTGTCATCCTGTAGTGGCAGAAGCTCCAGCGAGTTCACGGTTGGACGGGGGCAACATCGCCCTCACTGTCTTCATTCTGGTCCTCCTCCTGTCTGCGCTGCTGGGAGGGGCTTATGTCTACATCACCAGGTCGGTCCTCCAGCTAACAGCAGCGCCTTACATCTCTTAAAGCTCGCACTGATAAATGGACGGTTAAGCGGACAGGCTGTTTAGTGGACAGGCTGATTAGTGGGTATGCGGTTTAGTGGACAGGCTGTTTAGTGGACAGGCTGATTAGTCAATAGGCTGTTTAGTGGACAAGCTGTTTAGTGGAGAGGCTGTTTAGTGGGTATGCGGTTTAGTGGACAGGCTGTTTAGTGGACAGGCTGATTAGTCAATAGGCTGTTTAGTGGACAAGCTGTTTAGTGGAGAGGCTGTTTAGGGGGTATGCGGTTTAGTGGATAGGCTGTTTAGTGGACAGGCTGTTTAGTGGACAGGCTGATTAGTCAATAGGCTGTTTAGTGGACAAGCTGTTTAGTGGAGAGGCTGTTTAGTGGGTATGCGGTTTAGTGGACAGGCTGTTTAGTGGACAGGCTGTTCGATTCCCAGCCGAAAAGGCAACTGGGTTTGAGCCTCAATGTCCGCAGTCTAACCTGTAGGCGTCTTAAAGCGGCCTGTCTCTGTACTGTCTAACCCCTACCTGCTCCTTAATGACCTGTCTCTGTATTGTCTAACCCCTTCCTGCTCCTTAATGACCTCTCTCTGTACTGTCTAACCCAATCCTGCTTCTTAATGACTTGTCTCTGTACTGTTTAACCCCATCCTGCTTCTTAAAGATCTCTCTCTGTACTGTCTAACCCTGTCCTGCTTATAAATGTCATGTATCTGAATTCACTGTAAGTCACTTTAGATAAAAGTATTAGATAAATAACAAAACAGTAAATAGTTTTGTCGTCTCACAAATCAGACAAGCTCAAGTCCGGGTAGATTCTGGGCGATACACTTTCCTTCGCTTCAACACTTTCTCGACTGCCAAGTGTAGAAATATACTTATTAAAATTCCCCATGTGAAAGCTTCATCCACCCAGTGGACGAAGCCCGGGCTCGGAGCTGTCTCCCCTCTGAATCCATAACATAGCAGGAAGGCTGGAGCCGGGAGTAATAGTATAATAACTCGCCTGTCATGTCTTTCTCTGACCTGTCAGGTGCCGGTACCCAAGCTCCAACCTCCGGCTGCCTCTGATCTACCCCAACCCCTACAGACACATCACTGTGGAGGCAGAGTTTGACAACCCCCTCTATGAGACTGGAGGCGTAAGTGTTTCTGGGCCAAGCTCACTGCTGCCTACTGACGGGTCAATTGGCACACATGCTGTGCCAGACTGTGCCGTTAAAATGCTACCTTTTCCAATTCGTTAACCTAACCACACACTCAGGTCCAAGTAAGCTGATCACAATGACAGTGTTGAAGGTATAGCTGAACGGATAGCACCGGATTAACACCGCCAGGGGTTAGTGGCTTGATAAAGAAGGTATGCACTAGGGCCCGAACGATATTGATTTTTGAGTGCCGATGCCGATTATTTTCAGAGAAAAATTACGATTACGATTTAATCGGCCGATTTAAAAAAAAAAAAAAAAGCATATAAAACTTAGTTTTTGATACCTTAAATATACTTTAAACACTTTTGACGAATATGTGAATTGAATGCAGAACCTTTGAGTGTTTTAGAATACATTTACAGTCAAAAATGAGTAAAATGTAAAATAAATAACTAACTCCCAATGTGCTGCGCTCGTGAGCAGTGACTAACACGTGCGTGCTGAGCAGTATGGTCTCACCGTTAGAGTCTACAGTATAACAAATTAACATGGCCTGGGACCTAAAGAAAAACAGGCACAACATGCTCAAACAACGCGTCTTGTGTACATTGGTGAGGTGAGCGCGCAGCTGCCTGAGCGAGCGTGCTTTCATGTTGTACGGTAAAATTCAATCTCCTCTTTTTTACTCCAGCTAAAGTTGTTAGTTAGCAAGGCGAGTAGGAGCGCAATCTGCAGGATACTAAGCGCAATAACATTTATAAAAAAAAAATAATAATAATAATTTAAAAAAAATTGGTTGTAATCGGCGTCTTTTTCGCCGATGCCGATTATTTTCAAAAAGGCTATAATCGGCCGATTAAATCGTCAGGCCGATAAATCGGTCGGGCCCTAGTATGCACTACTGGTGTCTGAGGCTTTGGATTAAAGTGTGCACCGTATGACATTGAGTATACAGTACATAACTTCAGGTTATATACTGCACCTTTCTCTGATCTGATACGCCCAATGCCACGCAACCATAAGCTGACTAGGCATACAAGTGAATCACTTCTTCTGGCTCTTAACTAACCTAACCACAACTTTGGTGCAAATCCCCCACACTGACACACATATGGGCAGACACAGAAAACAGACACATAGACAAACAGACGTGCTGACACAGACACGCAGAGGGAATGAAATGCTGTACAAGGGAATCAAGTAATGAGATGATGAGATAATACAAAAGTTACATCTCTGGTCTTTGCCTCTCTCTCTCTCTCTCTCCCTCTCTCTCTCCCTCTCTCTCTCTTTGTCGCCACAGGACACTCGTGAATATGAGGTATCAATATGATAGCCCTGACTACCTAATTATCTGAAACAAGAGCCACTACCTGACTCCCCACTTCGACACTCTTCATCCTCCTCCTCCTCCTCCTCCTCCTCCTCCTCCTCCTCCTCCTCCTCCTCCTCCTCCACCACCTTGGAATCCTCCCAGGCAGAGCTAATGTAAATAACTACACATGATGTCCCTGCCTCTGCCATCAAACAGCCATCCTCTTCTCTTGTACTTTCATACGACGACAGCTTATACTGCAGACAGAGAGGGACCGTGTTGAGGGAATAGGATTGGATGATAGGACAGGACCGTAAAGGGGGGAAATAAGAAGTTTACGAAGGAGGAGACGGAACAGAAGAACGGAGACGGAAAATGAATGATGCACTTGTACAAAATGTGTTGTCCGTTTGCTCAGCTGTTATTTAACGGTAGGACTGGTAACGTGTAAATAAACGGCACGACAAAGACGACCCCAACGCACGCAAGAGTGAATACAAAACGGCAAATGTGAAATACTTAGAGAATAGGAGCTCTGAAATAACATAAATCAAAAAATTATCATATGGGGGGGGGGGGGGGCACTTTTTATTTTTTTAATAAATACTATTTCACCAGCCACAGGCCCACATCACGCAACGGCAACATGGGGAAAAACCCGGGATGGTAATTCGCGGGGCTTTTCCCGCCAAAAAAAGCCCTGTTTGTAGCAAGAACGGCTAGTCCGCTAGCTACTTAGCGTCACTACTACAGCTACCATTTTGTTTCCTAATGTTTGTAGAATTCAAAATATCCAGACGGATTTGTTAACACATCTGATTCGGTTATTGTCGAATTGTATGAGGAAAAACTATGAAATAGTTTGTGGAGAACGGGAGTTTATCGTTGAAAACTGTGTAGCCCGGAGTGACGGAGCGTGGCAGCAGCAGCTTCACCAACCCAGAGGATGTATCTATTTTAATGTATATGTGATGTTTTATGCAAATTGATAAATGTACATTTTCATTAAGACAGAAAAAAGGCCTATACAATTTGCGTAAATAAATGGATTTTTTTAAATTAAAAAAGTATGAAAGAAACAATATGTGTCAACGTCTGTTATTTTAAAATATAACTCGCAACATGATCCATGAACATTCACGCCTCGTTTCCACATACGTACATTCTCGTATGCGATCCAACCGTCTCCGACCGAAAGTCCATTAATTCCTATGTGATTCTCCGTAATGTCCGTTTTTCCTCCGAGACTCCTCCCCTCCGTAAAATTTCTGTCCGGTATGTCCGTAATATACGTTCCAAAAATTTAACTTTCGCCGTCGTTTTACGGAGATACCGTATGAAAGTTTTTATGTTTTTCACAAAACATGTAAGTACCTAGCAGGCCAAACTCCTCGCCGATCTCTTTCCAAGCCTGATTGGTTTTGTATTTATCGCTGTAGGCCTATATGTCGATCCTCATGTTCCAAAGTACCGGTCTCCTAAAAACGGCCATTATCATACGCTCCCCCATTTTTTGTCCGTAAATAAATTCATGTCCGTACGTAAAACACTAGCGACTCCTTCCGTAAATTTACGGAAGCACGGATACGAAAAACATACGTGTGTGGAAACGAGGCGTCACAGTAGCAGTGGTAGAATTACCTCAATATGTATAGATAGTCATATGGGACAGAAACAAGATTGGCTACTGACTGGCACCAATTTTATCTTTTTATTGAAAGCTGCCCAAATATGAAATCCAGAACACCTTGTCTAGCTAGCTTCTCCCAAACGGGAACAAGATGATATCTCAACGCTCCCACTCACACAAAGATGAGCAGAATGAAGAAATCTTGACTTGTTTTACTTTCACAGCATATATTTTGTATAACATTAAGTATTCACAGAGTATCTGTGGATGCCGATTGCTATTGTAAGAATTAGTTGTCTTCAATTGCTTGCGTGTGATGTGTTCCATTATTTAACCTCAATTTTAACCAGATTTAGTCGCTATTGACAATATGTAGGCCTAAATTGTCCTCTGACCTTTGTTCTGATCCACTTATCCCAACCCTCCAAACCTCCTCTTGTACACAAAAGGGAAAATAAACATCCAAAAGTGAAAGTCTATCATAACTAGTTTATTAATTAAGCCACATTTACATCAATGTTTCATATGCATTTAACATTTTCCATAAAACTCTCCATACGGTTTTACACATAAAAACATAGCACAACACAAATCCTCAAACACAACGAGATTAGCAAAGATGACGGTTGGGGCTGGCAGACTTATGCAGTGTGTAATTGTGTAGACATTTGGGTGTTTCTTTATAAAGGCCCGAGGGGGACCATGGGTTATGCAGTAGCCTATCTTTATAAAACACTACTATCGCTCTTTTCTTCTTTTCTGTTCAAAAACACATTCTTTGAGTGTTAGATTTAGGGGAAAAAACACAAGTATTCGATTTTTCTAGTAGCATAATGTATGCATGGTTCTGAATTTTGGACTTCATGGTCCATATACTACACACTACACTTTCTATTGAAAAAGCCTATAACCTTAATTATAATTTTTTTAGAAATGTGACCTACACTAAGACAACCACAGCAAAGGACATTACTTTGTGCGCGTTTATGCACGTACAGTGTAGGCCTACATCGTCACTGTGTCAGGGTGACTTTAACACGATGGCCTCACAGAACCGTTTCGCCGCATGCGCTGCGCGGCCCCGGGTGTGTGGGTGTGTCGTCCCGCGCCGCGACAGAGGAGTCTGTTGGTGGGTGGACGGTTGGAGGAGCGGGGCGAGGGGGGTCGTAAGCTGGGTGGACGGTGACCCTGGAGACCGTGCTCCGGCTACCGCCAACGCTACTGCTATCGCTACCGCTATGCGGCCGCTGGTAGCGGTAGGAGAGCAGCGACCGCTGGAGCTCTGTCTCCACCCGGATGCTGACCTGCGCGGGCTGGGGCGGGGGGGCTGGTTGGCATGGCGACGGCGGTGATGCCGAGCAGGGCGGCGGCGGTGGTGGTGGTGGTGGTGGGACGAGTCGGGGGTCCCAGGGAGCGCCCCCCGTCAGGTAGACCGGGTTGGCCTGGGGGTGGGCGGGTGAGGGGGGGCAGATCGTCAAGCGTAGCGTGATGCTGGTGAGGGGGGGAGAAAAGGGGGGAGGAGGGCGAGAGAGAGAGGGAGGATGGTGGAATGTCATTCGTTGGACCAGTGGTTCTCTTAACGGGGGTCTGAGTACCCTGGGGGTATGCAGAGGGATTGCAGGGGTTAGGCTACTTGGAAAAATTAAGTCTTTCGGAATGCCAACAAACGAGGTCTGTAAAACGTTCCTGTAGATGAAAAAATGATTTAAGTGAAGCCCCTTTTTCACTAACCCTTGACCCTACTTTAACATAATTGAATGTTCTGTGCTGGTGGAAGGGGTACTGAAACAAGGCCTTGTGATAATACTGAGAGAACCACTGGGCCATGCCCCGCTAGTCCGCTTCTCTCCCCCTTCACGCATCCACACCCATGTCCATCAAGCTGCAAGCGAGGGGAGGCGAGGGGGGGATGGGGACGCGAATGGGGGGGCGGAGATGAGGGCAGTGGAGACAAGGGTGAGGGGAAGGTGGGGGCGGTGGAGATGAGGGTGGGGGTAAGGTGTAGGCACTGGAGGCAAGCTGGGGGGGGGGGGGGGGGGGGGGGGGGGGGTGAAGGTGGAGGTCCAGAGGGATTGAATGTCTTCTTGCACAAGCTTTTGAAACTATAATACTTGCTGTCCTTTCCGAACTTGATCACTGAGGAGGATTGATTATGGGACATTATCCACTGTGTTAGTATGTCAAGGATTATTTTTTTACGAATCTGAAGCCACCTCCGTAGATGCAGGGAAATAGCTGCTTTATAGCAGGCCATGCAGAGACAGAATTACGGGCATGGACGGCATTTGCGTTATGAAAAAGTGGGGCGATATTTAATGAAAATCCTGCTAGTGTTTAATAAAGTAAATAAAGTTTTACCGTTTCCATTTTCAGACCCTGAAAACACTAGCAACACACCATCCTCCATCTTTGCTTCATAATTCATATTGGGTAATGTATATTCATATTCATATTTATTTTCTGAATTTATTATATTTCAACGGGTCGAGGGTTATAGATGAAATGGGAATCTGGACTCTTTCATATGTTGATTCATCGATTCAATTCTTATATTGAATTAATTCTGTGAATATAATAAACACTGAAGAAGAAAGGAAATCTGGTACTTTAAAAGAAACAACCAAAATGTAATTTCAATATATCCTAAATATAATAAACACTGAAGAAGAAAGGAAATCTGGTACTTTAAAAGAAACAACCAAAATGTAATTTCAATATATCCTAGTCGAGGACTCCAGAACAAGGGATCACTGATTGGCTAGAATCATCAGGCCTTTGTGACACGTAGCCTACATTATCTAGCTGCGTCATCATGACTCGTCTGTTTTTTAAGGTCATTAAATCACCGGAGTGTTGGTGCAATTCCATTCGGATGTCGAGACAAAACAGTGACAGGGTGTTCTTGTGGGTTGTGTGATAATAAATCTTTGCTTCACTTGTTTGTTGTGATGAGGACAGCACTGGGACCAACGGTGACAACAAGACAATTCCCCATATTTCCCTCCCATAAACTATCAAATTTGAAAGACTCACATACGATAATAATGAACAGCATTGGGACACTGGAGATGCAATTGAATTAACTTATGTTTGTGCTCCAGAAAATAATCTTGATGCAGTCACTCTGACTGTTGTTACTTTTCAATCTCCTATTTACATATGTTATATAATCATAGCTCTATTTAATAAGACATGTATTATAAGTCATATAATAAACAGAAGAACGTAATCATTTTAAAACCTCGGCAACTGAACAAAAAATAAAATTAAGATTACAAAATAAAATAGATCAAATAATATTTGTATATAATATCAATGTTATGTCTTTTAATATTGATATCATATTAACATAATATCATCTTATCCTACATTTGAGTAAGGCATCACTCATCTCTCTCTCTTTCTCCCTCCCTCTCTCTACTTCTCTCTCACTGTGTGACTGAAGTTAGCTGTTTAGGTTCTCTCTCTCTCTCTCTCTCTCTCTCTCTCTCTCTCTCTCTCTCTCTCTCTCTCTCTCTCTCTCTCTCTCTCTCTCTCTCTCTCTCTCTCTCTCTCGCCCCCCCCCCCTCTCTCTCTCTCTCTCTCTCTCTCTCTCTCTCTCTCTCTCTCTCTCTCTCTCCCCCTCTCTAACTAACAGGTGCATGGTGTTTGGGTGCAGTGGTTGCGTCCCATGCCAGAGCAGTGTCTACGGGGACAGACAGGATGTGGCTGTAGGGCACGCGGAGCTCCAACACACAGTACCTGTGGTCGGAGTCCGGAGTGGTGGTCAGCACGGCCGTGTAAGGGCTCACTCCCTGGTGACAAGAAGAAGAAAATACACAAAAACACAAAAGCACACCCAAAGCACAAAACGATCACACAGAGGCAAACACACACACACACAGAGAAAAGACAAAGTAAAATCTCGGTGCTGATGACATGATCACATTTTCTTAGCGCATAGGCAGCAGCCATTGTGAGAGTAGCAAGGCTAGCTCTTTAGTATTTGCACTGGACTGCTAACCCATTAAATGTTTTATTCAATCATTTGTTGTTGATATAGGAAGGAGTAATAATTCATGGTGTGCATATCATCATCTATACAAATCTACAAGCAACCTATTCCATATCATTTCTGTCCCTTTAACATAAATAAGAACATCCCAAGAGGACTCTGGTGTGCAGAGACAAGATGACTGGGGTACAGAGCGTCACCACATCAAACGTACTCACTGTTAAGGGGGGGTTGGGGATGGGGTCGAAGGGGTGACGGGGGCGCTGTCTGAGTGTGGAGGCGGGGTTATGGTATCCATTGGAATCGTCACAGGAGGGGGAGAAGGAGGAGGAGGAGGATGCGAGGTCTTGGACTGAGACAGACAGAAGGGAGGAACCGCATGCAGTGAAAAAACCTTGCTCATAATGCTTATAACCAATGGTATGGGGAAGACTGGTTATACCAACAAACCCGGTTCTAGAGAGTGGAGTATACAGAGGTATGTATGGAGGTGGGGACGTGTGCACTATAGAGGGGTGGGGGAGAGCACTTTGGGGGTGGGGGGGCATGCACTAGAGTAGCAGACGTGTTTACGGACAAAACG
>NC_044066.1:10875529-11000529 GCF_902167405.1 Gadus morhua | reverse complement strand
GGAGGAGTAGAGAGGGAGAAGGAGGAGGGGAGTAAGAAGGGAATGAGAGGAGGAGGATAAGGAGGGGTAGGGGAAGGAGACAGGAGAGGAGACGGCGTCAGGCTCATACAAAGTTTAAATAACAATGAGATCACAGACACACCCAGGGTATAGTTTGCTTCAGGAGAATTATGTTCTCCTGAACCCACAATAGATATGTAACAATAGGACGTAGTAGCTGTAGGCGCTACATGGCGCTATCCTCCTGCCTTACCGTGGTGGGGAAGTAGCGGCTTGACTTGAACTTCTTGAGACTGACGGTCATGGAGTAGGTGCCGAAGAACAGGATGAAGGACATGAGCGCCAGGTCAGGGACGTACTTGCAGGCACTGCCCACCAGCGTCCCGCCGTACTTTACACACTCCTTCTTACTCAGGAAACCCCAATCCATGTCTGTCAGGTTGTACTGCAGGGACAGGAGAGAGAGAGAGAGAGAGAGAGAGAGAGAGAGAGAGAGAGAGAGAGAGAGAGAGAGAGAGAGAGAGAGAGAGAGAGAGAGAGAGAGAGAGAGAGAGAGAGAGAGAGAGAGAGAGAGAGAGAGAGAGAGAGAGAGAGGGGGGGGGGGGGGGGGAGGAGAGAGAGAGAGGGGGGGGGAGAGAGAGAGAGATGGCACAAAAGATAGAAAAACAAACAGAAGTGATAACAACAAGAAAGACAAAGGAAAGTATATAATAGGGAGATAACATTCCAAGCAAGCCACTCAGGGCTTCCTGATTGGTGGATGCATACGCACGCGTTCTTTGATATAATACATATTATGTGATGCACATTATCTCTGCATTCACTTACCAACAAAGTCATGTTGTCGTCAGCAAGGGGAGCTGAAATGTTGAAGCCCAATGTAGAATCTACCCACAACACAGAAGCAGACGGGAAGGAAGGAACAAAAAAGAAAAGATGTAGATGGTTGACCGATTGGGAATCCCTTCTTTGAAAACAAACTACAATCATTGGGACAACTCATCCCATGGCTTTCAGACTACAGGGGGCTCTCCCCGCTTTTACATTTACTGTCAACTTCAGACATTTCAGCATTTCCCCAAAGAGCCGTACAAGCAAGGCTGAGGACGATCAAAGCTGGAGCGACTGAGTGCAGAGTAGCAATAGCAAGCTGTGTTTAACATAGGAACTAAGTGACTGCCCTGTGTCTTGGGACACCATGGAATAAGTCCTGGTTCACCACAAGGACATATCGGGATAAAGCAGGTTGTGGAACCCCATTGGATACTCACTCAGGAAACAAGGATCAGCCAGTGTGGTGCAGCAGAAACAGACCAGAGCAGTAGAAAACGTCACTTACAGTAAAAGACGAATGGAATTAATGGAATAAGGTGAACTAAATAAAAAAAGAGACTCACTGGGATGCAAATTTCACTATTGATCATTTCACATCTCCATTTCAAATATGTTATTCAAAGCCGAGATGTAAATTAACATTTTCTTGACCATATTGGCCTTGAAGACTCACCCTGGTCTGGAGCGATGCATTCACATTTATAGGATGTGATGAAGTCGGGCTTGAACCCTCGGTTGATTGGGTAGTATTTAAAGGATCCAACCTGTTGTAATAAATGTTAAATAACATGCATTGTACAACTTAACTTAGCAAGCACCTTTTTCCAAAGCGACCTACGATTCCCCTTGAGATAGCCTACATGTCTTAAGCATTGAGGACATTAAGGAGCAGATAGGGTTGAATGCTAGGGCGTCAGGCTCAAGGATTCCTACAGGTCCCTGAGAAAGGACAGTAGGATTCAAACCCTGAACCTTTTGGCTCGGAACAGCCCCCTAAACGACTAGTCGACGATCCCACAGTTGTAGTTTATGTAACCACGTATTCTGTAGCAATAATAATGAATCAACAATAACACATTGTAGTTATCTACTTGTCAAGGTCCAAGCCATACAGTTCAAGAGTGAAATATCACTGTTTAACAGTTTTAGGTGCAATTAAAACATTTAGGTGGCAAAATAAGAGCAAGACCGAGAGGTAAGGGAGGTAGAGAAGGCGCAAAAGGTATCGGGGGGGGGGGGGGGGGGGTGGAACACTTGTTCACCATGACGCGTCACCCACCATCTTCTTGATGGCGTCGGAGATGAAGATGAAGGAGATGAGGCTGGAGAAGCCCTCCTCTGTGAAGCGGGTCATGTACTTGATGATGTAGCTGGCGTCCGTGGCCACCAGGATGAAGCACTGCAGGCAGGAGTGGAGCCCGATCCACAGGCGCAGCTCCATGTAGTCGATGTCGTTGCTCCTGTGGGACGCAGGGGAGACACGGTGGGCGGGAGTGGCGGGAGTGGTTCTACTTCTGCTGTTTTGTCATGGGTCTTTACCCACGGTGGGTGCAGCACGCAGAGGGGAGTGTTACTACTACTGCTGTTTTGTCATGGGGCTATACCCACGGTATGCAGTATAAAACGGTACATTGCGGACATAGCGGGTCAATTCGAGTTCTGGAAACACCCTAGCCACTCCTACGCTATCCTCTCTCTGGTTAAAGGAAATTCAAGGCCCCTCTAGTTAACCACAAAGTGTGACTTTGGTTCACTCTTCAAACCTACTTCAGAATTGACCCTAAATCGACATCACGTCCCCAATCAACCAACGAGCCCACCAAGTGGACTGAACCAAGTGATCCAGTCTGATCTATCCATCCATGGACTCCATGGAGTTCTGAAATGGCTTGTAATCGTAAAAAACCCACCTGGTGGTAAATAGGGACTCTAAACATCATCCGTGCGGAACAAAAATACATAAAGGATTGATTACTTTGTGTAGTAAGAATCCTGACTCACACAAGGGGGAGACCCAGGTCCAACCTTACTTGCTAAAATCGTAGAGTAGCTTCTCGAAGATGAGGATGGGTCCTGTGGAGCTCAGGATGATGAGGGGCTGTCCCCCGAACACACAGAAGACCGTCCCCGCCAGGGCGGTACCCAGGAAGCTCTCCATCACACCCTGACAGGCAGACAGACGGGGAGACAGACAGACGGGGAGGCAGACAGACAGGGAGACAGATAGGGAGACAGACAGAAAAACAGACAGGGAGACAGGCAGGGAGACAGACAGACAGACAGACAGACAGACAGGGAGACGGACAGACAGATAGGGAGACAGACAGAAAAACAGACAGGTAGACAGGCAGGGAGACAGACAGACAGACAGACAGACAGACAGGCAGAAAGACAGACAGACAGACAGACAGGGAGGGAGGGAGAAAGGCAGGTAGGCAGACAGACAGACAGACAGACAAACAGACAGAAAGACAGGCAGACAGAGAGACAGACAGAAGGAGAGATAGTTAGACAGGGACACAAAGTCCAATCCAATGATACACCTGACCTCCTCCATTACCTAACCTTACCTGGCCTCCTACATCCCCTCACCTCTCTTATCACCTCACCTTACCTCCCCTCCTACGTCACATCCTATATTTCCTCTAAAAACCTAATTTCCCGTCCTACATTATCTCACCTCACCTTTCCTCACCCCAACCCCTACATTACCTTGCTTCACTTCCCCTCACCTCACCTCCCCTCCCCTCCTACTTTACCCCACCTCACCTCACCTCCTACTTTACCCCACCTCACCTCCCCTCCTACTTTACCTCACCTCACCTCACCTCCCCTCCTACTTTACCCCACCTCCCCTCCCCTCCCCTCACCACAGCCCTTTATCTTGCCGATTACCAGGTACTTATTACCTGGTAGTTATTACCTGGTAGGTATTACCTGGTAGGTATTACCTGGTAGGTATTACCTGGTAGTTATTACCTGGTAGTTATTACCTGGTAGGTATTACCAGGTACTTATTACCTGGTAGTTATTACCTGGTAGTTATTACCTGGTAGGTATTACCTGGTAGGTATTTCCTGGTAGGTATTTCCTGGTAGTTATTACCTGGTACTTATTACCTGGTACTTATTACCTGGTAGTTATTACCTGGTAGTTATTACCTGGTAGTTATGACCTGGTAGTTATTACCTTGTAGTTATTACCTGGTAGTTATTACCTGGTAGTTATCAGTGGCGTCTCCTAGAAGCCCTCCAAAGGTGATGGCGTTGGTGATGCATCCCAGGTAGATGAAGAGCACGGCGGAGATGGACTGGACGTGGAAGCCCTCGTAGATATCGCTGCAGAACCACGGCGCCTTCCTCTTGATGTCCAGCCACAGGCCTCCACAGAACCTGCCACAGGTATCACTCTGATTAGTGTTTGTTTGATGTTCGCAGTGTTTCTAAAGGTCACCCATAACGGGTCTCTGTATCTTTCAAATGTCCGCACCACGCAGCCACGTGGACACAATTAAATCACTTTGTATGCTACAGGGATGAACTAAAGCATGTTAAGGGCTAAAGTCAGCTACGTGCCCAGGCTAAGGCCATACCTCCCCGTAAAGGCCAGCTCCTCGCCCAGCTCATGAGGAGCGGGCATCTCGTCGTCTTCTCCACCCGCCCCTCCACCCCCGCCGGCCGAGCCGTTCATCTGGCCCAGCTCGTTGATATTCAGCACGGACTTCCTGTGTGGACAGGAAGTTAGGGGGGGGGGGGGGGGATTAGAGCTTGGAGAAGAGGGGACTGGATGTAATGTTGTAGACATGGTGACTGGTATTAAATCAAGAAAGTTATAATTTGTAAATCCAGCAATATATATAATTCAAACAAAACAGAACGCGTTAATAATCAAAATGTCAATCAGAATGATAGCTATCCAAATATGCCAATTAACATCTTAATACAATTAAATCGTCCATTAAACAAATGATGTATGCAAATCATCACTTCATGAAATATGACAGGAATATGTAGATGAAGTGGACCGCTGGCTGACCTCATCTCAGCGGAGGGGACCTTCTTGGGCGGCTCTATGCGTATCTTGGGGTCCCACTCCCCTGGAGGGAGGACAATAACCTCGTCCAGGAACTCATCCACGCCCGCTATCAGGTCGTCACGGTCCCTGGCCTTGTAGGCCACGTCGCTGAACAACTGAGGGGAAACAGTTGAAACCGTTGTTATGGACAAACTGTCCTGAACAGGACCGCAACCGGGAGTCGATTTCGGTACGAGGTGGTGTGTGTGTGTGTGTGTGTGTGTGTGTGTGTGTGTGTGTGTGTGTGTGTGTGTGTGTGTGTGTGTGTGTGTGTGTGTGTGTGTGTGTGTGTGTGTGTGTGTGTGTGTGTGTGTCTCTCTCTCGCTCACATCGTCCACCATGAGCGTGGCGATGGCCCGGCCGATCTCGTTGTAGGCTTTGGTTTTGCCACGAGGGCCCAGCAGGATGAACAGAAACCTGTAGATACATGGAGCATATTAGTAGTCGTAGTGGCAGTAGTAGTAGTAGTAATAGTATACATAGTAGTAGTAGGAGTACAGGATTGAACATTTGATAGATTTAGATTCAATTGATCATCTTGCTAAATCTTGAATATTGGGGCCTTAAGGCGAACTCTCCACATTCAAGGAGAACTGAAGGCCAAGCCTATCAAAGCATTGGCTAGACTTGGAACGTAGTAAAAAGGCACAGCCTTATAGTGCTGCCGAATGTAATGGAATCACTAATCAGGATTGTGCTCATAAGCGGCATAAGCCATGCAAAACAGAGAGGGAATGTACAGGAGAAGAAGGAAAGCATTGAGCCTCGAGGGGCATTAACGCCACGCTGACCTGGTCGGAACGGGGACCTCGGTGAGGCCACCGAGGGTCGTGGCCTGAGCCAATCGCACGAAGGCGACAAACGGTTTCTCCAGGAAGTCGACCTCGCCAATCAGGACGTTGGACGCCTCGGCGTCACGCGGGATCTTCTTCATGAACTTGTTCTTCAGCTGATGGACACATTTCATAGATGCACTTAAACAACCTACACCACCCAACCCTCCACCCCACCCCAACCTCCACCCCTACACCACCCCACCCTCTAACCCTCCAACCCATCTTAATTTTGAAGCAAATGAGTGTTTTGTGCTTAGTTCCAATCTCTAATCTTCTAATGCTGCTTTCAGAGTCCACTTGCCAGCTAGACTCTCTCCCTCCTCCTCTCACCCCCTCTTTCTCTCTCACCTTCTCTCTTGAGCTTTCTGTCTCCGTCTCCCTCTCTATATTTATTCTATGATCAAACTGATTTCAAACGCATGTTCTCTGACCTAATTCAGCCTTTTAGAGTATCAGACCCTGCTCAAAGGTGGGGGAATAAGGGACCTGGCGGTTACCTGGTCGGTGCTCGGTGTATCTGAAATATCATTCATGCTCCTGCTCTGGGCCGGATCTACGAAAAGAAGCAGACACAGAAGGAAGGAGGGAAGGAAGGAAGGAAGGAAGGAAGGGGGGAAGGAAGGAAATAAACAAATGCAAATGCCTTCCCTAAAATCCCCCAATTGTAGTCCAGCCATCCAAACAGGAGTTTGATGTTAGTTGATTGAAACTAATTCATCAAGACAGTTTCGTTGTTGGCTTTTGCGTGAATACAAATATTCCTCTTTAATGAGCAGATGCAGAGGTTTGAGCTCCTGTTTTGGGTGAAACAGAGATTATTGGGTTATTCTAAGTTGTTCAGCGTGACCAATTGTTCCCTTGGACAATAGCGGCTCATTTCCTTTTATTTCCAAGTGGATTAGCGCACAATAGAAAATAAATACGGGACAAAAACCAATCCCAAGCCAGCTCACATTTTTCACATTTCCATTTTTCTCCCATCGCTCTCATTCAAAGGGAGAAAAATGGAAGGAACCAAATGTTGACATTTTGTGTTGTTCTGTGGTTTCAGAAGAGAACCAAAAAGAGACAGCAATTTATGAAGACGTGAGCTCAAAGGTCATCATGTAAGATGCATTGTGTGTGTGTGTGTGTGTCTGTGTCTGTGTGTGTGTGTGTTTGTGTGTGTGTGTGTGTGTGTGTCTGTGTGCGTCTGTGTGTGTGTGTGTGTCTGCGTCTGCGTGTGTGTGTGTGTGCCTGTGTGTGTGTGTGTGTGTGTGCATCTGTGTGTGTGCGTGTGTGTGTGTGCCTGCGTCTGCGTGTGTGTCTGTGTGTGTGTGTGTGCGTGCGCGTGTGTGTGTGTGTCTCATGCACGTTCCATATGTGGACTCACGCAGACGGCCGAGGCTGCTGGCCGGGCGACTCCGTAGGTCCTCAGTGGAGCGCTGAATACCGGAGGCGGTGCTAGTGCTACGACTCAGGTTAGCTTGAGGACTACGGTCTAGAGGTTAGCACAGGACAGTGGGTCAGACATGACTGTTACCGCCCACTGGGGAAGAACGAGGGTGAAGTCGTAGAGGACTTAGAAATTAGGTTAGAATATATTGTCATCAGGTTAGTACAGACTGATTTGGAATACAAAAATAATTGGGTGTAGGAAAACATCCGAAAAAAGGATGAGAGAGTTGAACACACGCACAACCACGCACAACCACGCGCACACTCTTACTAGGAGTAGGGTTGGAGGGCTTCCCGATGTCTGCCAGCGAGCGGTGCATTGCCTTCTTGGTCTGGTGTCTGTGTTTCCGTAGTAACACAAAGCTGATCTTGTCCTTCACCTCTGGACCAATCAGACCATCTGCTATCTGCCGATCCACGATCTCGTCTGGGATCAGATGCAAACGGTTAAACTGACAGAAGAGGCTCCAACATATCCAACTTAAAGGACGACCTCACCCCCTGACCCCTCTTTAAAGAAAGGCCTCCAGGGTTTGGTTCATTGTCGGGCTACGGCTATTTCACTTCACTCTCTCTGAGCAGAAGATGGGTGAGTCGCATCAACGCTCAATCAGCAGGTGAGAGGGTAACCCTATCAGCCATTAAGAGGTGATGCATGCATTTTGCATGTGTTTACCTTACATTAGTCCTCTAATATAAACCAATGTACAGGTGGGGTTGGTGTTTGGACTTATTAATACATTTTATCTTGGTATGTATTTTATTATACACGATTGGATCCAGCCACCGTCTGGGGCTCAGGGGAGCCATTATTATTATTGTTATACACTGTATTATTGGACCTTCCCACTATCTGGGTCGGAGCAACTGTTATTATCGTATATATATATATGGTACTAGTGGACTCAGCCACTATCTGGGGGAGAGAGTCTCTCTTATATATTGTACTATTGAACCCACCCACTCTCTGGGGCAGAGGGTAGCCGTTATTAGTGTTATGGACGGTACTGGTCGACTCACCCACTATCTGGGGCAGGGAGAAGCTGTTATCATTGGTATATACGGTACTGGTCGACTCACCCACTATCTGGGGCAGGGAGAAGCCCTCCAGGTCCAGCAGAATGCTGCCGGTCTGCAGGCAGGTCCGCAGCTCAAACAGGCTGTGGAGGGTCAGGGTGGAGACGTGGGGCTTGCTCCAGCGCTCCCCTCCCTCCTCCACCTTCTCCTCAAACTTCACCCACCTGGGAGGCGGAGCCTTTAGTCACGTATTTGTAGCTGTTGTCAATCAATTGAGTGCGTGTGTGTGCGTGCGTGCGAGCGTGCGTGCGTGCGTGCATGAGTGTGCGTGTGCGTGCGTGCGTGTGTGTGTTAGTGCAGCACCTTGCCGACTCCTTCCACTCCAGCTCGTCCCCGTCCTGCTGCAGGGTGTCCATCTCGGTGAACAGGGTGGGGGTCGGGATGCTGTCCTCTTCTGCCAGGAGCTGCCGCAGCCGCTCTGCCGCCGGGGAGACTGAGAGGGGGGGGGGGGGGGGGGGGGGGGGGGGGGGGGGGGGGGTGATCATAAAGTGAAAGTGAAAGCACAGTTCAGTGGGTCTGGGGACCTGGTGGGACCTGAGGCAGCCTCAACCATATCTCTTTGACATGAATGCAGACCTACATGCCTTTCCTTCCTTCTGTAATGTACTATGTTTGAGGACTGAACAGCGGTATACTGTGTTGATTAGCAATATAAATTCGATTTTTGTTTGCATAGTGATGCAAATAAATTGCTTTCTTTTTAAGGGGAATGGAGGTGTATTCATATCGCCCCCTTCAAACACGACGGCACTTCAGAGTGCTTCACAAAGGCGGTACAACTGATAAACCCCTTTTAAAGACTTTCGAATTTGACTGCACCAAATATTCGGTGTGTCCTCCTGGGCCAGAAGTACCTCCTCAGGGGCGTCCCGGCATGAGAAGGTAAACCCACCTGAGGAATAAAACCCCTGTTCTGATTGGACGAAGCCTATGAAACCATCCACAAGTCGTCTGATGACAAAAACAATGTTTTTAATCTGATAATGGAGGGACACTCAAACAGGGGATCTCTGCCATCACCCACTAGGAGGCGGGGGTGCAGTATCCGGTAATGGGGTAATGATCTCGTGTTAATGGAGTGTGTACTCGATTAGTTTCACTCTGCCACCATCAGTTTCCATTTGAATCTTCACCAGCCGCCGGCACTTCTCATTAACTGTGTGTGTGTGTGTGTGTGTGTGTGTGTGTGTGTGTGTGTGTGGGGGGGGGCGGGGGGGTTGGTGTGTGTGCGCTTATGTATCGTGTGTGTGTTTGTTCACTGCTTTTGGAATTAGAATGGGAAGATAAAGTGAGATAAGGTTTATTTTTGAATATCCAGAGGCTGCGTTCATGTTTAACAGAAGCGTCCTACATTATTATTGGTTTGTTAGATAATAGATAGCAAGTGAAGAAAGAGCATGCGAAAATACATGAGAAATACTTGAAATATTTTCAATAGCATATTGAACAGATTTGTTTTAGATATTAATTTCTTTATTGGGATATGATGATTTTTTAATTATGGTATCTTGAAAAAGAATTCAATGGTAGAGCACAATTTCCCCTTCGTTCTTTGATAAATCGTTTTTTACTTCATGTTTTTTAATGGAAGTCAACCCAAAAACATAACTTTTGGTTTTAAACATGCTAATGTATATGCGTAGGTCAACATGGTAATCTCAGCAATTTTGTCACTGACTAAAATAGGACAGCCATTTAAAGAAAAAAGTGCGAAGTCCTATGTTTTTGCAAGTCTCCGGCAACTGGTTTTTGAACTTTCGACTCTGCTTCGAACTCAAGTCGCGTTCATTTCTTAACTGCAAAGTATCTTTTCGTATGCGCTTTGACATCACGATGAAGGCATAAAGAGCCTGCATGAGGGCATGTTCGTGGCAGAAGCGTCTAACGTAAAGCCTCACTGTGGTCAATTTGGTAAGAATCTCTGTGGGTTGGTTACATCCATCTCCCTGATTAGAGTGGTGTTTCTGCCCTTTCGATTTTCGCAATTGTATTGCTGAGGCCATTCTTAGCTCAATGTTCTGCTGTGTTGGTTCCTGTGAATGACCTTTCACCCCTAGAGCAGAGTTTAATTCCACCGAGGAAGGGTCGTAGCCAGCTATGTGTGCAAAGCCTTGGATCAGCACACTGCAATACACAACCATGGCAGTTGGTGTCATGGCAACTTTTATACTCTCAATATTGTGCTTTGCCAGCAAGGGAGTGTCTAAGAAAGAAATTATATATATATATATATATATATATATATATATATAATAAATAAAAGATTGTTTTAATAGTATTGCCACCAATACTAAAACTTATAATCAGAACAATGGTAATAATAAATACAGCTCAATAAAAGCATTTGAAAAGCCAATACAATGTATAAAGAATCGGCCCACAGTCTTTACCTGTGTGGGGTACATCCTGACTACGGTAGTATCTTTACCTATGCCGGAGCCCGGCAGGGTCCACTGAGAGGCCATGCTGAAGGAGCCCGAATCCTGCATGGTCTGCTAGCGCAGTGTGACCCTCTGACCCACGAGAGAGCGGCGTTGGGAACCGCAGAGCTACACCGATCCCTCAGATCCACAGACACGCTTGCACACGCGCGTCCTGTCGCGATGTCGAGGTCCAGCCGTCCTCAGTTGACCGAGCCTGGCTCTCCTCCATGAGTGGGTAGAGGTGACATACTTGTGTCTCGGTACCTTTGGTCGTCTTCTCGATATGTGAATCACTTTTCTTTAAAGAGCTAGTGGACACAGCGTTCGGTGAAATGTTGTTCAACTGCGTCAAGATGTTTTCGTAGGTTAAAGAAGTAAGAGGGAGCAAGGAATTTGTTCGGACTCAGTTCTCGCAAAGCTTCAGGCAAATCCACTGAAATGTAATGGATGAAAGAAACGACCCAGAGACTTTAAGAGGGTTGACACACACCACAGCCCCTTATAGTGCCCTCCTTCTTCAGGCAAACACACACACACACACACACACACACACACACACACACACACACACACACACACACACACACACACACACACACACACACACACACACAACGACGTGCGTACACGCACTCGTACACACATGCACACAAACACACACACACACACACATACACACACGCACATGAAACACACACGTACACACACACACAAACTCTCACTCACACACACACACACACGTACTTACGTACGTACGTACACTCACACACTCACTCACTTACTCTCACAAACACACTCACATGCGTACACACATATTTTTGGGGCCTCTTTTACAATGTCAATTTTATTCTATTAATGAATTCTCTGCATCCCTAGCCACCTGGGGTGCTAGTGTAATGGTTTTCAAGTAAGAAACACCACGCATAACATTCTCAAATTCCCCCCAAATAACACTCCTAGCTCTTGGTTCCTCAGCTTAATCAGCTTACAGGGCGGCCCACTGTGTAGGCCCATGGGAACGGGGGCCAAGTGGCAAGTATGTGACACACACACACACACAAGCACACACGACCGCCTGAGATGCCGTTTTCTCGTGACTTAATACATCCTTCTCAGAATCATTAACTGTTTTACTACGTCATGTCTACTCTCTAGTAATTGCAGCTTGGATGTGACTGTTATGACGCTCTTTAAGATGGGCCCGGCACTCTGTGTGACACTCAAGAGTGTGTGTGCGTGTGTTTGTGTGTGTGTGTGTGTGTGCGTGCGTGTGTGTGTGTGTGTGTGCGTGTGTGCGTGCATGTGTGTGTGCGTGTGTGTGTGTGGGTGTGTGTGTGTGGGTGTGTGTGTGAGTCTGTGTCAGTGTCTGTGACTGTGTTACTCTGTGTCTGTGCCTGTGTCTGTGTGTCTGTCTGTTTGACTCTGTCTCTGTGTCTGTGTCTTTGTCTCTGTCTATGTCTGTCTCTGTGTCTGTGAGTCAGTTTCTGTGTCTTTCTCAGTCTGTGTGTGTGTCTGTCTCTGTGTGTGTGTGTCAGACTGTCAATGTGTCTGTGTGAGTCTGTCTCTGTGTGTGTGTCTGTGTGTGTCTGTTTGTCTGTGTGTCTGTGTCTCTATGTGTGTGTCTGTGTGTCTGTGTGTCTGTTAGCCAGTGTCAGTGTCTGCGTGGCGTTGCTAACCCTCCCCGCCCCTCACCGGTGAGGTCAGAGTGTCCGTGGGGCTCGGCGGGGTCCTCGGCCTCGTCGTAGTGGTCGTCCCGGTCGTCCCGGTCGTAGTAGGAGTCGCGCTGGGAGTAGTCGTGGTGCGCGTGGCGGTCGTAGTGCGCGTGATGACGCTCGCTGCCGTCGGGCTCGTTGGCGCTCGAGTGATGCCGCCGACGTTTCCTCCGATGCGTGGCCGGAACGCCGATGTACAGCGGCTGGGGGTCTGAGAGGTGGGGGTGAGAGCGTTTTACACCGAGGTTAAATGACTGGAAGTACCTTGATCCACACCGTCACTGGAGTACAATACGACAGGATGAGTGGGGAGGGACAGAGAGATTCATCACGAATTTGATACGTTGCACTACCATCATGACACGCGTTCCCCAAGAGCACCTTAGCATATCTTTTATCGTCCATATTGTCAATATGGATATTTTTATTTTATCATCTTTTTTGTGTCCTATGTGTATCCTGGGGATCAATAAAGCAAACATCTATCTATCTATCTAAATATTTGATAAGATGATGGACGGAGGGCTGTAAAGATGGTAATTATTCACCATCCACGTCGTCATAGTGATGGTGGGTCCTACTCCTTCCTCTCTGCCAGTCCTGGTGGTCCATCCTGAATAGAGGGATGAACAGGGTGAGGAGGAGGAAGAGGGGGAGGTTGAGAGGAGGAAGAGGGTCATTCAGATCTTCCTCCCCTGCCTAATCAGATATCTTGGCATCACACTCATCTCTGTGGTTTAGCTCACACATCAGCTTACGTAACTCCACCTAAATAAATTCTGACAAATAAATGAGCTTGAACATGAGTTAAGTTAGTGAGTGTGAGGTTAGTACTTGATTATGAGGTCAGTACCTCAATATGAGGTTAATACCTCAGTATGAGGTTAGTTCTCCAACATGAGCTTAGTACTTAAGTATGAGTTTAATATTTGAATGTGAGGTCAGCACTTCAACATGAGCTCAGTGCTTCCCCATAAGCTTAGTACTTAAATATGAGGTGAGTTCTTGCACGTGACCTTAGGGTTTAGACATGAGCTTGATGCTTCGACATGAGCTTAGTACTTCAACATTAGGTCATAGTGTCTCTCCATGCGAACGTGTTGTACATGTGCAGTCAGAGGCCCAGCGGTCAATGTCTGACCAGGGGAAAACTCAATGGAATGCCCCCCCCACCCCACCCCCTGTGTCCTCAGGCTAGAGAGTGTGCGAGAGAGATTGGAAAGTTGGCTACGTACAAACTAGGAATTCCCCCTTAACACCAACAAAACACCCAGCAGTCAGAGATAGGTAGATAAACAACTATATGAATGTGACCACGATTACTTATTGAGATATTCTGGTGAAAATGCACACCCATCCATCCATCCATCCATCCATCCATCCATCCATCCATCCATCCATCCATCCATCCAGAGCAACACCATTATGTACGTATGTCCACGCCTGTATAAACCCCTTATTAACCCAGTTACTTGAGGCTAATCAATATATGTAATTTCCAATCAGCCGCTAGTTCCTGACGCCTGATCACTGTTGTGTGAAGGGCGATCACATGCGCACGCAGGCCCTCCACCAACTCGTTGAGATGCAAAGTGTCAGAGGGTTGCGTTGTAATGGAACGAATGAATTTACGGAAACCTCTTGGTCCTCTATACGTTATACTTTCTATATACGTCTATACACTGCATTTACGTCAGAGGTTAAAAAAAATGGTAATCATGAACCTCCATTCATTTTCAAGTTAGGAAATTGCTCAGCCCTACTCTCAATGATTTTTCTAATCTGGTTTTAAGAGTTAAAATAACATTCACTAAACTGTGAGTCTATCTGACATGGTTTTTGAACAGATTGAGATTTACTCCTACATATCATGAGGTGGGCCAGATGCCCTTTAGATTTTGACATTAACGGCTGTTAATGATCTCCGGTATCCCTTTCTGCTCGAGTCTATTTCTACATTTACTGAATTTGATTGACTCATGGCTAACACTGCAGCAGGCATATATATGTATTATGATGTCATTCTACCGAATGAAATGACCAATCAATAAAAAATAAAAAAATAAAAATACACAAACATAACAAATATCTATAAACATAAACAAATATAAACAAAGCAATAATATAACCAACTATAAACATTAACAAAATATCTGTGTTCAATAAATTGGCAGTTAATCCAAATGTACCCTTTTGAGTTGGAGTCGACCAACTAATAAGACACCATATTTGAGACTAAAGTCCCAAATACCATCAACTCATATTTAAAAACAACAAGTTTTAACTTTGTTCTTACCTGACTTGCAAGGTGAAGGTGAGAAGAGATGAATGTACGTTCACGCAACTTTATGTCAAGCAAATCAAAGGGATAGCAGATCTGAATGACGGTAGAAGTAAAAGTACTGTTCTACAGACTCTGCTCCGGGCTCACACATCAACGATCATCCCCAAAGCCCAGGCACTGGAGAACGCTGTGTGTGGGCGTGGGCGTGGGTGAAGAGGGGGATTGGTAGAGGGACATTGAGGGAGACCAACATAAATGGACAGAGGGAAGCGGTAGAACCCTTGGGGGAACGAGATTGAATGAAAACAGGGAGAGAGTTACAAGCGTGAAAGTGTGTCTATAAGACACAATTATAGACAATTTTTTTTAATGAATGTTCTGCTATGCCTCTCATTGTGCTGAGAGTGCTCTTGTTGTAATTAGCTATGGACGTGACCCATAGGAACGTGGAAGTAGACTATAGGAAGGTTTCTATAGATTGTATTTTCAGAGCCAATAAGGATTTGGCCTAAAGCCCTCAGTGACCTCTGACAGCTGGACACAAGTGACAGGGAAGGTGAAACCACATTTTTTGACAGGATGAAATGGCAGCAAGCACAGAACTAAATTAAGCACATGACAACATTCGTACATCATTTATTCAGGCAGTTGGCACAGATGACTGAACATCCCATCGATTTGATCAGGTTTATATGTAGATATTTATTCTATATTAATTAATATTGTTATTTTTAGGTGACTTGTGTGTTCCATTGGTGTCAAACTCACTTTGAATGTTGTTTTTGAACATTGCAGTTTACTTTCCACCAGTAGAGTGCAGTATGAGCTTTATTTGCCAAGGGAACTGTTGCATTGGCCTAGCAGAGCTATAGTCTCTCTGCAAGCTCTGGGCCTACTTATTGAACGTTTACCAACTAATCTACTTTAACAATATTTGCAATACAATTTAGTTCATATTATCTTATATTTGTATTATCTCATGAAATATATTCAGGATAGCAGTGTGGGTTGTCTTCAAGTTACACGGTAGAACAATCGAGAGAGAGAGAGAGAGAGAGAGAGAGAGAGAGAGAGAGAGAGAGAGAGAGAGAGAGAGAGAGAGAGAGAGAGAGAGAGAGAGAGAGAGAGAGAGAGAGAGAGAGAGAGAGAGAGAGAGAGAGAGTGAGGGGGGGGGAGAGAGGGAGAGAGAGGGGGGGGAGAGAGAGAGAGAGAGCGAGAGAGAGAGAGAGAGAGAGAGAGAGAGAGAGGAGGGAGGGGGAGAGCGAGAGAGAGAGAGCGAGAGAGAGAGAGCGAGAGAGAGAGAGAGAGAGAGAGAGAGAGAGAGAGAGAGAGCCTGAGACGGGTTACCACATAAAGTGTGGTAAGACAATTAGGCTCCCACTTTCCATAGAACAGGGCATGCAGCTTCCTTAGGCCAACATGCCACAACATTACTTCACACGCGGCCGGGGCACTTTCAACCTGACAAACATAAAGACTGTGCTAATGGAATATGAAATATGAATATGAAATGATATGTAAGAAATTCTACAAAAGTCCCTGGCTCAACAACAAATTCTTAATTGTAGGCCTACTAAGAAGATATGATATAACAGCACATGCAAAGAACGAGAGCGCCTGTAAAACAGATAAATCAATGAAGCATAAATTGCAAATATTTAATAGATATCAGCAACAAGCAACAATCAAATATAAACCATATGCAGCAGAATTATTTATTAAGCCTTCGTAGTTTTACTGTTTACTGAATAGCACTCATTGGGTCAATGTTATTTAAACAGCTGCAAACTGCAAGGCCTCAAAGCAAGTGTTTGAGCTTCAACTATTAGTTTAATACATGTGACTAACCCGAAGCAGGCTGTTATATTACCACTTTTCATGTTGCTTGAGAGTACCAATGAATAAAAGCACAGAAGCTTGTTTACAGCTCATAATAAATCCAGCAGGGGGCGAACAGTATCAAGGTAAAAACCTGTGATTATTTATTTTTATTCCCTCCCAACCAAGTTTTCCCAACCCCCGTCTACCATTTTCCATGTTCGGATTATAAAAATAACATTAAATATTTTTTAATTGTATTTAATTTAATTGTATATCTGGGTGCCGCGGCGCCTGTCGAAAAGGGAGACTGAGGCCAATAAACGGCAGATCAGTTTATATAAAGAAAATCTCTAACACATTCATTAATTGATCAATTAAATTCGAATTGATTTCATACAACCACTGTTTGAATCCCTACTGACAATATAATTATTATTCTTTGATAAATACAAATATTATTTTCTTTTTAAGACTTGCAGGTTGAGGGCCTATACAGGCTTTTGTATCAGATCAAAACGATTGGGAGGAACAGTGGCTCCTCGACTTCATCTACCCAGTGTGACGGAGAGATATTTGAACTTGTTGAATGAAAGCCACCACCTGTTTAGTCTATTTATGAGCACTGTGTTGTCTCACATGGTGGGCTGACATTGTACAAGTTGCACAGTCTTGATAGGACTAATATCCTATTATTTGGGTTACTACTGATGTATTTATCCAGCAAGGACATTGGAAGTAGGACACGGTCAAACCACCTGGTATTTTTGCCGAGCACTGTTGCCTTGTTCTTGAAAGATGAAGTGTTATCCACTCTGATTGTATTTTGTAACTTCCCTTGGCCCTGCATCACTAACCCCTATGAGGGGTTATTGATGTATGTTTAAGGGTGCCTGATCTTTAACAACCCTGTTCCGGATAAATTGTATTTCATGCCACTTCATAAGAAAAGTTTATTGAACAGTACAGTGTAACTCTGATCATATTCGACCTATTGGCCCTACTTACTCATACTTTAGTCTACCCTGCCACGATTTCTGTTTTTGTATTATATTAGATAAACACAATGACCACAATTATAAAACACTGAGACAATGCCCCCATTAGAAAGCTCTCAATGAAGTCAACGGTAGACGCAGAAATAAAACCAGATCAGTCTTCCATCGGTTGTTTTGAACAAAGACATTTATTTCAGTCTGCTTCCATCCGATCACATGACCATCATGAAGCACATTTAGAATCTTACAAACACAGAGACAGAATGATACAATTGAATAGCTACAATAATGTGCATCCCAGATACAGCCTAATGTAGGATTCCTATGGCTAGTACATTTAGAACTCACTCTAGTCAGTCAATCAAGTATAGAATCAACTCGTGTGAATGTCACCCAGTAGTATTCGTAAGAATTGGTATAAAAGGGGTATCAAATGGTATAAAGGCACAAGTCCATTTGAGGTATCCGAATGGCACAACGATTGACAGGTCACAATATCCAGTTTCAAAGTTTCGTCGATTGAGACACAAATGCACGAATCACTCTATCAAAGCAGGTTTTTTTTGGGGTGGAGGAAATTCTAGGCAACCGGTTAGTGTATAGATACAACATCACCAACAATAACATCAGTCTAGAGAAACAGAGGCGAAGGTGTAGAAAAAAAATATATAACCCACATACAGATTTGTTCTCTTCAACTTTGCTGAGGTCCAAGAGACAAACATAATCCCGGACAGAGCCCTTGTCGACGGATCGCTATCGTGAGTCTCAACCCTGCCACTCCTGAAAGGAAATACTTCACCGCACCAAAAGTATTCAAAACTGGGCTAACACTGACAGTCATCAGCTCAGTCTCATAAACTCCACATATTTATTTGCTATATATTTATAGAACAGTGAAAACGGCAAAGCTGATATTTAGTGCATCAGTCTTTGCAACAAAAGATCCCATGCAAACAACACTTGAGCACAGCAGTGATGCCGGGCCATTGTTGAGTCTTATTGCTTTGTGTGTGAGTGTGTGTGTGTGTGTGTGTTAGTCCATGGTTCCATCGTGAAGCAGAGGGGTCTTCTCGCTGGGTGGTCCGCTCACGAGTCCGTCTCCGTTGCTAGCACCCGTGCTATCTTTTAGATTCTGTTTCAGGGCCGGGAAAAAAAGAGCTTGAGTAAAAGAAAATGATACGACAAACGCTATGACGACTGTACGTACAGTAATGTATGATTCATGTAATGTGTGCCATCTGTAAGCATTTAACATTATTTGCTGTTTTAACCGTGAGACTGAGTTTGTTTGACTAGAAATATGGGTATTTCCCTGTATAAATGGGACATGTGCAGAGGGAATGTTGAAAACTTCAGAAACTTCACCCAAGAAAAAGGGATATCTAAAGTTTTGTTAGATACTCTAATTTTGATTTCACAAAAGGGATGGACCATTGCAATAATGCCAAGATTATTCATCCATTTATTTTTGAAAAAAAAAGCATGCTTCAGGCCTACAGCCTACTGTTGTGACAAACATTGAACATGCATCAATGTTCAATGTTTGTAAAAAATGAGGTTAATAAAGTTTATTCAACTTTTTAATCTCCTGCTTCTCCAACTGTGCTGCTTTTGATATTATATAAAACATTTTCCCTTTGCCAGAAATGATAACAAACCTTAACGGTATGGTAGTTCCACTGAAAAAATAAGTTAGCATTTCAATTTCAACAACGACAACATGAATGAACATGAATGCATTATAAACAGTCAACTTTAGCCACGATAAAACAAGCATGAGGTCATCCATTTGAGATGCTGAGGGACGCTAATAATACCTTCAGGTTTAGGTGGTTTCAACCTTTAGGGAAGATGGGATCTTACGTTAATAAATAACGCAAATGTCAAACAATGCATTATTTTAATGTTATCGAGAACAGTGAACTTCTTCCATGTTCAAAATATAGAGGATATGCCCTGACATTAATTACTTTTAGTTTAATCGTTAGTTCTATTTCTTATTGCTTAGTGAATCTACCAAAAATGGTATTGGTTTTAGTTTTATAAAATTCTATACGTCAATAAACTATTTAAGCACGACAAGCCAAGGAAAGATATCCACTTGTGACATCACAAGTGAGAGTGTCCACCAGATGTCACCACTAATACGACCAAGACTGAAATATGAATGGTAAACATCTCATATCTACTACTTAAAACATATGACTACAACTTGTCAGAATACAGCCAATTAAATTATACGTCATACATTGCACAGACGTTCATAAACGGTCTGGATTAGTTATCCGATGGTCAAAACCAATACAACAAAAAGTTTCATTCTCGTTTAGTTTGTAGCCTTCCATCATTCTTCCCCCCCTCCACAAACAAACATCCATCAATGCTTTGCAGTTACGTGCCATCTCTGATTGGTTGGTTATAGGATGGTAATCTAAAGAAAGCAATGTTGCTGTCAGGGCCGTCGGACTGCGGGGACAAAGGGGACAGTTGTGGGGGGGCCCAAGGCAGAGGGGGGGCCCATGACCAAAAAAAAAAAAAAAAATTTTTTATCTTACTTTTTTATTTTTCTTTATCCTCCCCCCCGTCAACAATCGCTTCCCCCCCCCCCCCCCCCGTCAACAATCGCTCCGGACCCCCCCCACCCGTCAACAATCGCTTATCCCCCCCCCCCCGTCAACAATCGCTCCGGACCCCCCCCCCCCCCGTCAACAACCTGGCGCAGGGGGGTCCAGCAGTACCTATAGTATAGGGGCCCAGGATTTGGTGCTACGGCCCTGGTTGCTGTGGTTAATTCCAATTCCCATTAATTCTCAGTTGTTCCCATTGCACATTTATTACACAGAGGAATTAAGATGAGTTCTTAAACTAGTATTATCATTTTAATTAGAGCAATATAAATTATTATTGAATTAGTTTATTGAATTATTTGGGCCATTGCCTAATAAAAGAACAGGGTTGGTATGATAATTGTGTATCTTAAAACTGAAAAGTGCAATGTCCATTTGGAAGATTGTAAATACTCGTTAACTTTGATGTCAATTGGCACTTAAAAATAGTACTTAGCATTGCGTAGAATCTAATCCTAGCTATCCTGGTTGTATTCAGGGAATTGGTTAACCTAGCAATTGTAAGTGTTTGCCACTTTTTTCTATGAACATCCTTACTGTACCGACAGCGATATATTGTCATTTCTCTTTCATCTGACATCAACTAATTATTGCAAGTCCCTTTAGACAAAGAATGCAAATGCCCTAAATGTAAATTTAAATGCAATTAAGTATTCTTATATTTGAAATTAAGCTATTACGTAATTTCTTGAGGTCAATTAAAATGATATCACTCTTTTTTTGACTATATATAATCTTTGAGGTAGATAAGGCACTAAATTTGCCAACAATTTATGGAGCATTGTCATCGGCTCAAATGACGACTAAACAATGAATGAATGAACATGCATGTTGTGTGAGTGCTTTGTCCGTGAACCCCACATACCTGCGTCAGGTTCACTCGTCGCTCAGTTTTTCTGGGTATGTTTTTCATTTACAAGCTCTTTCCCTGACACCTGAAAGATGACCAAACTCTTCAAAAGCCAATAACAATCACAGCCCTTATTGGCTACTGCATCAAGCTGGGAGGCCAGCTCTAAATAAGTTTTCCAATTAGACCTCGGGTATTGTATAGATTAGTTAGTCGTTTAAGGTGTCAAGGTATACCAATTCTAATTGGAAATTTGTTTGCATGCAGTTTGGATGCGGGGGAATTCAACCATGCAGTTAAAAGGTCTAGTTCATTCAGCTGAAGCGAATAAGTTACGGTACGAAAAAAAGATTTGAGTCAAACACAGCGCTGTGAGCGCTTGGTTCACATCGTGAACCAATCAAACTCATTTCAGCACGGCGCCTCTAGAGAGAGGCTGCAGCTCATTGGTGGAAGACAACCGAGAGAAAAAACAGTAAAAAAGTCTCTTTATACCCCAGAATCTCGAATCTAGCCCCCAGGATCACCAATCTGTGCCCGTTTGTAGGCTGATTTCAGATCAACAAGGCATTATACATTCAAAGCAAAATAATTGTCAAACCAGGTTCGTTGTGGATGTGAACATCATGCTATTGGCCGTCTCGGACCTCTGCGAAAAACAAAACGAGGAAATCCTTATCCTTAGAAAGATAACACCATTAGCAGAAACCCCGGTTATCTTATCGAAACATTTACATAATGAAGACACTTAGATTGGTTATTCAACCCACGTATCAGGGAACTTGTTTTTGGCCCCATAAATCAATTAACCCTCAACAGCACTGTTCAGGGTTATCAAGACCACAGTGCACCTCTGCCAACATGCCTTATCACACAAACGCCTCACTGTTTAAAACCCCAATTAACCCGTCTTCTGTAGAGATAGTTACATAGCTCCTTCCTCACCTAACCAAGAAGCCTTTCAGTGTTCTCTGCCACATAATTACAGGGTAGTAGGTAGCCTAGGAGGCATCTGTGCCTGTCACAAGATAGTATCCCGACCTAATCGCTGTACTTTGAATGTTTTATCTAAACTGGTCCTTCCATTTCACTTAAGTCTGTCCACACACACACACACACACACACACACACACACACACACACACACACACACACACACACACACACACACACACACACACACACACACACACACACACACACACCCCCTCTGTACCCCTACCTGCTCTTTAAGGACCCCTTCTCTGTACCGTCTAACTACGACCTGTTCCGTAACGACCCGTCTCTGTGCCGTAGAGCCCCTACCTGCTTCTGACATATCCAAAGTAATTCACATTAGATAGAAGCGTCTGCTAAATGACGAGATAATAGAAATAGAAAGAACAGACAGGGAGGAGTCGGCAGCAACACAGCGTATCACTAGAGCATGCCTTCTATCAGTGTGTTTTACTGCTCTATCACCAACCAGGGTGGGTGTGCACAGTGAAAGCAACACATGCACAACACGTGCGCAAGGACAAGCGCCATCGGGTTACCAGCGCTTACCTTGGAGCGCCTGTGCACAAGCAGGGCCACGATGATGGTGAGCAGGCCCAGGCTGATGAATATGTACTGCGTGTACTCCATCACCGCCGGCAACACCACCAGGTTGGTGTGGAAGGTGTCCAGGATGGGCCCGTCAATGTAGCCACTCTGATAAATAGATTAGCGAGAAAAGGTCATGAAAACGGAGGCGATTTGATTTAGAACGCAAGACTAGGGAAGGATAGTGTAGTGGTCAAGGGGTTGGGTTCTGGGTTCGAACACTAATGTCCATGGTCTAGGCTGTGGGCATCCTTGAGCCAGACACCCTGACCCCTACCTGCTCCTAATGACAGGACATCTGAAAAGATTCACTGCTTTGGGTAAAAGCATCCCCCAAATTACTAAATAGTAAAAAAGGTTAAAAGGACTAATATTAACTCAGCCGCAGTGGTGAGTGCAACAAATAAGTGTACATCTGTGCACATCCTTATTGCAGAAGTGGTAAAGGTACGACAACATTATGGAAACAAGCTCCTCACCTCCTCAAACCAGATCATGGGCATCACCACATCCGCTATCTTCCCAGTTTCCCTGAGAACGCACAACATAAGTACTTCGGGTCAACCACCCGCGGATGTATTAATGTCGCTGGAAGCCATTATGGAAGCAGGAAATGGATTGGACTGAGAGATGAAGTGCTGCACAGAGGATAGGTGAGACAACGTGCTGACGTCATCGCCGTTCATAGATAGATTGTCCGCTTACGTAATTGCCGAAACGCGCTTCATGAACAGATTTAGTTGGAGACGTATGGACACGTTCAGTGGAACACCCGTCATCTGAAAAAGACATCAAACGAGAGGATACATACCGTTAAACAATAAGGGAAACAACATGGGCAATGACGGAAACATTAAAACATTCCCAGCTCCGTTAGAGAATCAGAACAGGGGAAGACGGTTGGCTTGGCCAAACTTCCAAGCTCCAAAGTCGAAGTTCACAAAAGAAGGAAATCCTTATTTTTGATGCACTCAAAAACGATTCCAACTTCCTTTGTCGTTATTGTGCCCAAAACAACTTATCTTCAGATTGTATATATTTATAGCCCTTCTTACTTTAAGGATCTGAGCAGAGCGTGCCAGATGGGCAATCTATTGAGTTATCATACATGCTTGTCCTCAGCGATTTTTGCCATCAGTTGAATACAATGCTCCTCCATGATGTTGTATTATAGAACAGATCTTTATAGTATTAGGATCAGTACTACAACCAATCTAAAGATTTACCTTTAGAACAAGCCAAAGGTGAGCTAACTTAACATGAGATTCCGCTGTTCTTTTTTTTTTTTTTTAAATGGAAGACCATACGATATAGAACTAATTATGTAAAAGTTACGTGTTTCAGTTGCTTGGGGAAAGAGAATGAGTGCGTCAAAGGTCATGACACAATCTTCTTTATCAGTTTAGGTCTTCAGAGTAGTGACACTTCCGATTGGAAAAAAAAACCTCAAATAAAAAAAGACAACCACCCAACATTAGACTTTGATCAAAAAGAATAGTTGCAGTTGCAACAGGACAAAGGGTACCACATGAGAGATTATCTTATCTTACAGGACCTATAGCTCGTCATCCACTAGTTAAACTATCAGGTAATTGATTGGGGTTTTTAGAGAAATAACTTTCGAAGGAGGTTATGCAAGGACTTGGTTAAGGCCTGGGTGCTTCAGGGTGCGCGGGGTATTCTAGCAGTCGTATGACAGGCCTGGGTGAAAGGTGAAAGAGTGACTGGTTTTGGACTTCAAGACCAGAAAACAAGGGGTGAATCGGGGTCAAATATTGTCCTTTGGGCAAAGCCAATTCTTGAAATGGTATTCTCCCAAAAGGTTGTGTACATTTTATTTGTATCCTCAAATCAGTTGTTCTCAAAGGTCTTTACATACTCTAGGCATGAATTTATTTATAAACAATGCATTCTGTGATGCAGGTTTAAAATATCTGATCAATCTTATCGTGTTCAATTGTAAATGTGGAGATTTATTGTAAATGAAGTATCTTTCTATTAATATTTTTCTAATTTATAAACTGCATAGATGCAACAATGTTGATTTTGCCCTGCCGCTGTAGGTGGTGTGTTGTGCTCTGGGATGGTTTGGTGGCTACTAGGGGGCCTGGCCTCCGAGCTGTGGAGTCGACCCCAACCTGATCTTGGGAGCCTACCAATAGGCATCCTTGGAGCAAGCCTTAAAGAGTAGAAGATATCAGGGATTACTCACGGGGTGAATGTCTATGAAGAGGCCGTGTTCGTCCTCATTGGGGCTGAGTCCCCCGACGAAGTCGCGCAGGACAGGGTCGGCGTTGTAGAAGTGGGGGTGGGAGATGAACACTGGGGAGTCTGGGAAAGGCCGCGAACACATGACATCCTCATAGCATCACCTTCTTATGAAAAGCAGAGTTCTTTTATTTTAGATTGAACATCATTATTGAACATAGTATAAGAGATGAGGCCATGATCGGAAAAAACTCATGTTATGTGATCGGAAATTTTAACTAATCAATTATCAATATTTATTCAGGATTTACAATGTATTCAGTATTTTTGGCACACTTTTCTTCAAACTGATTTCCTTTAAAAAAGGAACAACATCAACTAAAGTTGTACGATGAGCATGAGCGTTATGAGTATGACTACTGAAAGCATCGATATTAGCATGAGCAATGTTTCGAACGAGGACTCACTGTGGCGACAACTGCTGACGTTGAGGATGCCGGACTGCCTGCAGGGACAGAAGCCCTCGTTGGGAGCGTAGTCCGAGCCGTTGGCAAACAGAGTCTTGGGAGCGACGTAGCGATAGAGAGGAATGCCCTGCATGACCCCCGGCCTCTGATACACCAGCTCCATGGACCTGAAGGCACACAGCAGGAGAGAGAAAAAGACCTGAAACTGATTGATTGATTTTATTTGTCTTTGATTATGATTTAAAATATGAACAGCACTCTGTGTCTACATTCAAATACATAAATAGTCAGGGATGACACAATAGAGCCTGAAGGTTTACGTCATTGTGGTAACGATATGATGATGCGTCTTACCTGCAGGCATCAGGACTGTAGAAGGGTAACGTGGTCTTTGGGGTCATGAATGGGGGCCACATCTGGCCTGCTGTTCCATTCATCATGTTACACTGGGGGGTCCCCCAGTTGGTCAGCTATAGAGAAGGGACACCCTGGGCTGTTAGCTTTTTCTATATTTGTTGAAATTCTTATAAAGAAAAGAAAAGTGTTATCTGAGGTGGTCGTAGCCCAGTCAAAGGCCGTCTTATTATTTTGTTCCACCCGAGTGAGATTGTATGGACTACCTGTCTTGTCTATTTACCTACCCAGCTTGTTATCTGCCTGTTATCTGCCATGCACTCATTACGCATAACCAGATTATTCCCCAAAGCAAGGCAGACCTGTTGCTAAAGCTAACTTGATAGTCAGGTGTTTTTTGGTAGCTTCAGAGGGAGGCCTGAAATAGGGATGGGATTGTATTCAGTTGGATGCTAACAGATCTAGCTCACTCTGGCTGGTTACATTCAATTAGATTCAAAGTAACATGGTGGTAATGGAAAGATATATTTAGTCTCCATTATTATGCTTGTACGTTTGTATTGAACCACACAGGTGTCTCACCTTCTTGAGGCCATTCCAAGAGTCCACTTTATGAACTTTACTGATGTCATCTTTGCCGGTGTGGATGTTGAAGAGCCCAGTGTTTGAGTTGTTGAACTAAAAAAGACAAAAATAGGATTTTCAAATTGTTTTGTTTCAAAGTTTTGATATTTCTGAAAAGAAAAGTTAGGAAAAAATTGACATCTTTTAAAGAACACAAAAAAATGTATCACAATAAATGTAAGTGAGGGACGTCTCCATTTTGACATATTTTGGCGTGTTTTTTTTGCATATTTTAAGTTTTGGATTAACAAGTCCTCACAAGCTGCATTTCAAGCCCCAGGTCTGTTCTGTGTCTAGGTGAGGCCCCTCACAGGCCTGTTTTGAAGTCACGCACCTCGGAGAACAGGCCAAACTTCCCCTTGGTGGGCAGCATCCCGGGCAGGTATTTGTTGAGGAAGTCGACCAGGCCGCTGTCGTAGCCCCACATCAGCTCTCCCACGGGCTTGGTCAGGAAGGGGCCTTCCTTGAAGGTCTTGAATGTGGCGCTCATCATCATACGAACAGCAAACGGCAACTTCTCCATCATTACCGCCGCGCCCTGAAGACACAGCCAGGGAGGAGAGGAGGTTGGGGTGGCCCTGTTTATTTTCCACAGGGATCCTGGTCTTTAAAGCTAACCTTCTGTTGTCTGTCAAGTGGTTTACCTGTGGTTAAGTGCCATGTATTGCTGTTTTGCAAGAAAACCTCTTGATAAAGTTTGATTTGGTGGTTAACGTAAATAAATATCGATGCCATTACGTTGACCATTTTAGCCAAGCTTAATATACAGTACGTTTGACCCAAATGGGATACAAACTTAGAACAGGGTTTAGGTCATGCTCTAGTAGTGTAGTAGTAACAGATACAGGTTCATGAAAACATGAAAGAAGGAAGAGAGAGACGGAGAGATTAAAAAGGCACGTTCTTCATCTCTCAGGTGTCAGTTGGTATAGCTACGAACTAGCTGAGCGAGCTGAGGTTAATTTACTCTCTGTAGCATTGTTGGATCTAGCTACGAGCTATGCAAAGGTAATTTTCCTCACCAGCACCAACATGTTGGGGATGGTGACCACGTCCGACTCATTCCCAACCGACATGCTGGGCTCAAAGTAGTACTGCCGGTACTCCCGGTAGGACACGGTGAAGTTTGGGTGAAAGGTGATGTTGTCTTTCTGACAGCGCTTCCTAAGAAAGACAGACGACGAAAAAATATACATATGATTGAGTGAGATACTTATTAGAAATACATATGTTCAAATGTAAAATTATTCTTTGATCAACATTTTTTTATTTAGACAACAAAAACAAAATTATAGGAAGCAGAAGTCGTCACTCCATCGTACGTGAAATGTGCCAGGAATTCTAGTTGGTTCTGTAGCTACCCTAATATTATAGAATAGTTATCCAGTACATAATAATAATTAAGTATCAATTATCTCTAAATTCCCCCCAATGTCCGGATTATTGCTCAGAAGGTCTTACATAGAATATAGGTACCCAGTAGTTAAAAAAATAACTAGATGATAAATGATTTGTAAGATCCTGAATTGTTAACCCTTTATTCCATAACTTCACATGTTGTTCCCCAGTACACCATGACTCCGGAGTAATTAAACTTCATGTTGTGGTTTGTAATCTAAAGCATTCCGAAATATGCATGTGATTTGTCCTAAAAAATAGTTGATATACATTTCTTTCTTCTTGGTCACCAGCGCCATCAGAACTCAGGGTTAACAGCTGAGCCCAGGAAGGACATTCAGAAAGCACATGGTGTTCCAAACCATCAGCCCAATTAAGCTACCCTAGAGACAAAACAACCATAATCTGAACCATTCCGAGCAGCCAGGCAAGTTTTTTCCACGCAAAGGTGATCTTAAATTCATAAGTTATATATCATAAGAATTATATATTATTTAAAATATATATATATTATTTGTATTATTATACCAGTACTGCCTATAGTTGTCTGCTTATCTTGCAAGTGTTCACATTAAAAGATATTTGAGCCCTTTCGATATAATGGTGACGCAAATATGGTCACTCTACAGATTGAATTGAGAAATGACCGACACCACGGTAGGTAGTCAACAGACCTGTACACGTAAGGTCCCCTCTCCTCCACCATGGGTTTCTCCCCCAGCAGAACCTCCTTCGGGTTGAGGACGTTGAAGAAGTACACTGACATGTAGAAGGGGACAGGGATGTCCTTCCACATTGGGTATGCGATCTCATTGTTCGGGTCTATCACGGTGTTCTAGGGGTTGAAATTAAAACAAGTATAGCACATGTGTTGGAAACAATTATAAGCTACAACGCTGGGTAACTACAGTAGACTAGTGGGAAAAGGCGAGCACACCTCGGCATAAACAACCGTGCAGAATCGTGAGAAGTTGTCAACAACTACTCCGACTGTATACTGTCTTCACTTACCTTTATTATTTGGTCATCAATAATCATCGGTCCTACAAACACAAGCACTGTCCCGAAAGACACCGCAAGTAACCCTGCGACTACGAATCCAATTGTCACCTTAGATGTAATAATGGCCATAATGAGTGTAAATAAAGATCAGCCAAAGACAACTGAACAACACATCCCCGGAGAGTGCGAATTGTTCATTCTCGGATGCTGTCCATATTCCTATCCGACTATCGTTAGCAGGCTAAAGTGTAAATGCTATCATACCTATTCCGTTCAGCATAAAAAAGCCACGGGATATCATAAAGTCCAACCATAAACTAATAATCAAATCAATGCAATATGTTTTTGAGTGAACCCAGCCGGCTGCACCGCCGCACAAAGGTGTTTATATTTTGGATGTCACGCCCCCTGGTGCGCCAAGTGTGTCTGGGAAATGTAGTCAAAATACATCTCAAAGTTTACAAAGGCGGTATTAGTCATATTCTACATCGGTCTTGTAGGTTTTCACATAATGACTGATGTTTTTTTATAAAAGTGAGACAAGATTACAAACTAAAATCACATTGAAGAATTTTTTTTTAATTTACAAATTGTAGCAACGAATTAAAGCCACGAAAACTAGCAACAAATTTCGTAGTTCGTAATAGACGGCCATCTGGGCCACGTCACGGCAGATAGGCGCAACAACGTTTCCAGATGTACGATTATCATATATTTACTATGAACAAAGTAAAAAATTCCATTACCTTGATATTTGCGTTTTGTTGTAGGCCTATCAATAGTTGTAACTAGACTAGGCTTTTCATTTTAATACCTTTCCCGACACATCAGGATAGCCTATTAAATGATGGATCTTACGTCTGTATTTAGTTTACGTATCTCTTCTCACGTGACGTCTTTCCGGGCAATCAGGCTGTTTGTGATGATGAACGTGAATCCACTCGTTTTGTTATAGATTATTAGTAGCCTATAGCCTTTATTTTATCGAACAGATTGTTTGTTTTCATGTTGGCCCATTTTTCTTCCCAAAGACTTCCCCTTTTCCAAGCCTCATACAACCACAAAACCAATACCACTTTTGTAAACAATGTGTATCCAAATGTTTTCCGAAATGACACATTCACTCCTGTGCTCTTGGTTATTATGTCTTGCGTAAGAAAATAATTCTCTAAATATGATGATTGCCAGTCTCTGGTACGACACTGTAACATTTCACATCTGGCAAAACTGGCGCTCAACCAAGGAGCGAATAACGTAGACAAGGGATATAAAACTGTCAATAGGCTTATGGCAAGGATTTGCTGTGCCGGAAACTGCCCTAATCCCAAAAGAAGGGGAAAGAAAAGTTGAACATACCATGGGGTTTCACCAGCTTTATTAAAGACAGTAGACATTCATCGTCTTTAAATGGGCGGATGGGGGTCGCCATCTAATGCTTATTCACTTGTATTTTCTTCAGAAGATATACCATGGATCATGGGATGGTTCGCTGGCGATATTTGCCCATTTTGAGAGGGCTCAAGGGAGTGGTCATCATGCCAGGGACCATCCCATCCCCTTACGATGATTATAGTGAATGGAACTAGGGGAGGTACGGAACATTAGGGCCACATGTTCATCTTTCTTTTTGTCACAGAGTTCTGAGAATAAAATCCGAAATCTAAGAATTAATTATTTTATTTGTTTTCATTTTTATGTTTTAGCCTACTATAGAGTGAGATAGAGAGGCAGGTATGGGCTATAGGGGGCGGGGCATGCATCAAAGGACCACGGGCAAATCAAACCCGGGTCGCTGCGATGTAATCAGGACTGAGCCTTAATTGTACACGCAGTGGCGCCTCCAGAAGATTATTCCAGGGGTGGCCAATGGATGCCACTGCAAGTTACGCAGTTACGTCCCAGGCAACGATTGTTGACGGGGGGGGGGTTTCGTTCCGTCTATACGAGCAAAGGTGTGCGCCTGCAGCCAGAGGGGGCGCCAAAATACCTATTCCCCACACAATATTATGTCGTACTTCATTGACAACCGCTACGCAGCGCATTTACTACATTTACTGCTCGTTTTCACATTACGAACTATTGTGAATTCAAGAAAATCTAGACTACATTATATATTTCAAATAAATATGCATATAAAAATTGTCTTTGGGGTGGCAAGTGGGGTGGCAAAGGATGATTTTGGGGTAGCATTGGCCACCCCTCGCCACCCCATGGTGGCGCCACTGTGTACACGCTGTAGGCCTATCCGGTGAGCCACTGGGACGCCCCTTTAATCAGAATTCTGAGAATAAAATCGATATTCTTACCTTATCCAAAATTCTGTCCGAATTATTAAAATCTGAATTGTAGGATACCTGTAGGAATCAAGTTTAGTGAGAGTCCCTTTGCAATATACTGGACGGGTCCTGTATGTTACAATGACCTGCAAAACCACATGCTGATCGAAGATTTCTGATATAAGCGAGGGGTCCTATGGGAGACATTTTATTATGGAAGAGCAAATGGTGAGTGAAAAATCAATATGTGTTGGTTGGTGCCTGGCCTCATTTCCGAATTGTAATTTTAATCTCAGAATTCTAAAATTAAACTCAGAACTCTGTCTTTAAACTCAGCACTTATTTTCGTTTTAACATATGGCCCTATTCGTTTTCCGTAGATGCGTCATTCCATTATGAAAATTAATTGACAATGGTCAGGGTTAGTGTTGGGGTTAGTTTTTCTGAAATACTGATTAATTAAATCCAAATGGAATTGGCTATCATTCACTTGAGAGCTCGATTTCAAAGTAGCAAACCACGCCTGTTGAGTTTATACAAAACATTAAACAACTATGACGTTTTTTTTAAATAATTTTTGAGTCAAAGTTATAAAGAACTAGGTTATCTCGCGAATGCCCAATGTAAAACATAGCTCACTTCTGGAGCAGTAGACTAGGCATGGGTCCATCAACAGACCAGTGTCCTAGCTGTTTAAATAGGATAGGTTCAATGATGAGCTGCTCGAAAGCCAAAGTTGATCAACTAAGTGTTTTTGATAACTCAGTCAATTAAAGCTAGCCTTCTTACATTTAACAAGACGGCAAAATTCTGTATTCCAGAATTAGTCTTCCAGTCAGTGATATAAGGATGATACCACAAAATATACCGTAGGACCGCGTAACATAATACAAAAGAAACACAAACCAACGCCTTCAGCTCTCGAAATAACGTGTTATCATTCCATTATCAGTCTTTAGGCTTTAAGAAAAAATGACGTAGGTGCGATTTACACATTGACACATTGAATGATAAAAAGCTGCGGTCTCCTTTAGAACACAGTCGTTTATGAAAGCGCTTTATGGTCCCCACCGCGGGCAGCCACTCTTTGTAAACGAGACACTCAATAGACTATAGAATCATTTTGGTAAAAAGTTTGGACTTTCTTACCTTTATTATTTGGTCATCGATAATCAATGGTCCTGCAAACACAACAATGATTCCAAATAAGACGGTCAGACTCCCAAGGACCATGAAAATGATCGCCACCTTGGATTTATCAATATGCATAATTGCAGCTATTCAGCCTCTTAATTATGTATGTTAACAAATATTATAACGATTTTTTTTGTTTGTTTTTAAGCTACCAAAAAAATTTCGAGGTCTTAAGTATTCTGACTCCCCTGCATTGCGATAGGCAAGTGAAAGCTGCAGCCCTGGGTTCTTCTTATTATAGACGTGGGGAGCGTTGAGTTAATCACCTCCGGGGGCCTCCGACCAACAGTGTTGGCTGATACGTTCATAATAAAAGTAGGCTAGGCCTCCTGAGATGCAATGTTGCAGGCTGTTTGAATAGCACCTTCGATTGTTGGACGATTAAAACGAACTCCTGGATAAACTTTTATATATATATATATATATATATATATATATATATATATATATATATATATATATATATATATATATATATATATATAAAAATTGCCCTAAATAAACAAACAAACTAATCAATTAATTAATGTAGGCTACACATTCATTAATGGATGTATCTTTGTTATTTGTTTACTTGGGGACTTTTAAATTAGGGGGGCCTAATAGGCCAATCAATATACTAACCCTTGTTTCTGACTATGATGACTACTGTGCCAATCTTCTTCATGCTGATTGTTAGTATTGCACGGTGCAGGGTATTTTGCAATAGGTTATGCTTTATTGCCTCACCCGGAACCTCTTTTAATAAATTATCCTACACATTCTTTGCATATCTTTGTAAGCCTACTCCATTCAAATGATCTCCCTGAAGAACAGGTTGTTATATTACGACACGATTTGAATGTCAAGAGTTGAAGATAACTTAATAAGGGACCGGCAAATTGTGTTGTTTGGCCTCGTACATTGATCGATCAGGCTTCTTTTCCATAAAGGGTTGATCCTCCCTCAAAGCATTTGTTGTTTGGCGTTACAGTCAGTATCAATTAGGCCTACCGTAAAGCCGTTATCCCCGCAAACAAAATCCTCCAATGAAAGGTCGCGACTCGAAACCCATAAGCATCCAGTTGTAGCATTTGTTATGATATTGATGAGTCATCTTTTTTTCTGGACCCTAGCCTCACACACACACTAGCCTCCCAAGGACAATATATCCCCAACACCCCTCAGTAATTGGACTATTGCGACCTAGGGCTCTCTAATTATCGACAGCCATGGAAGTTACTGGGAAGAGCAGACTCTCCTTTAAGGAGATTCATTACAGAGACCTTCATTGCAGAGGTCCTGTCTACTATGGGGGCAAAGGACCACAGAACAATTTCATTCAAACTGAGAAAAGATGCTGCTCAATCATGATATCTGCAGTTGCGGGCCTAGGTGCTTTGTAATTGGAGGGCATGCACACTCTAACATGCACGCTCACACACACAGATGTATACAGACATACCCCGGACACCCACCAGCCATACAGTCTCTCTCTCTCTCTCTCTCTCTCACACACACACACACACACACACACACACACACACACACACACACACACACACACACACACACACACACACACACACACACACACACACACACACACACACACACACACAACCTTAGACACCTAACCCTCCCAAACCACACAAACACTCAGCTGATCGGAAAATGTGAAAATCATCTCCCAAAGTTGAAGAGCTACCGAGATTGATCAAAAAAGCACTAGACTGGTCACACACAGTGGCACGTTTGTCTCGACGATGGCGCGAGCGTAATTCATTGGTTCTCTCGTAGATAATATGAGGAGCCGTTTGTATTTAGGGTCCCCGGCGACCACATGGGCGGTGACATTCAACACTTCCTCCCTTTGGTGTGTAACATCTGATCCGGAACTCTTAATTTAGCATTGCTGCCGTCATAAAAGGCTTTGATTGTGTTATCATTTACGTGCGTGACGGGAACATCCAAGTGTCAGAAGTGCAGTTTGACTGCGAGGTCCCCTTCCTGCTTTCTCCGGAGTGTCTCCTGGGGTTAACCGTGACTGTTTGAGGGGTTTGTGTCAAGGTTCCATCTCGATGTGTGGCCCAGGTTTCCTGCTTTTGTGCGCGGGGGGGGGGGGCTGTTTTAGGTAATGTTGTTGCGTGAGCGAAGAGAATATGGTGTTAAGTGTGAGACTCACTTTCTTCCCACCTGAATAGAGGAGAACAGGGTTGGATGACTCATGATGAACCCAGGAACTTCTTCTGTGAGGCACATGACCACTGTGCAAACATGCACCGATGGATTGATTTCATAACCTTATGATTCTGCTTTGGGGAAATGAACGGTTACTACTTCCTAAAAATAACATTTCATGAGCTTTAAATTGTTTGTAAAACCTGAGAGGGGGACTTCGATATGAGAGTACGATGTTGCAGGATGCAAGCTTTCCAAATGATTGGGAAGCATTATTAAAAAGGAACGTTGCTACACCTTTTATATCTTTCCATTTATATTTAAAAAAAAATGGCTGACCAAGTTTAGTTAAAAAAACATGTTGAAAAATAATACATTCAAAGTTATTGGTCTGCAAAAGACAAATTAATGAATCTTTTGCCAATAATGCTCCGCCCCAGTAAGTAAAAAACGTATCCGTTCCAGGTCAGGCTGGAACAGATAAGCAACAGGGATCAGATTTGGCCCCTACTTGTTTGGATCTAATCCTACTAGTCCAAACGGGTCTATTGGAAGTCCCACAGGCATCACTCCACACTCATCGGGACCCAGCCTCGTTGCGGGCCAGATGTCTACAGCCATGTCCACAGCCATGTCCACAGCCTTGTGTACAGCAACAGGGATGTTGAATATAACAATTGCTATCTCTTTCTGCAAGACTATGGGGCAGACTGTGCTTGATGCAGCTGGCGAAGGACAAGGGAGGGGTGGGAATTAGGGCATGTCCGTGCCTGTTGGTTATTTTCATGGGCATGATAGTCTAGGTTTGGTTCCCACCTGAAAACTAACCTACTCTGTGTCATTTCAGTTCTGTCTTTTACGTGAGCCTTAGAACCATCTGGGTGTCTCTGTGCACCTATGGAACTGACAAAGTTTGGGAAAAACGTTGCAATGTGTCACATTTGAGCTAGCTCTTAGCTTTACATTGTTTGTCCAGGTCATCTATTTTTATGACCTGGACATATTTGTATTCAATGCTGATTGAGTTGGGATTTGATGAGGGATTTCAATAATTTTATCCTGTAATACTATAGCTGATACATTCTGCAATTTAAAAAAAATGTAGGCCCGCCCGCACTGCCAAACCCCTCCCTCTCACGCCACCCGGGCCGTCACACAGTATAATGAAAAGGGAACCATTATTTAGTTTTTTAGCAAATGGAAAACATGCTGCTGAAGCAAACTCGATGAGGTAAACTTTGGTATACTTCCAGATCATGACAAAGAACAGCCCTGCACCTCCCGTGTGTGTTTTGTGTGTGTGTGTGTGTGTGTGTGTGTGTGTGTGTGTGTGTGTGTGTGTGTGTGTGTGTGTGTGTGTGTGTGTGTGTGTGTGTGTGTGTGTGTGTGTGTGTGTGTGTGTGCGCAGATTGACTCAAGCCACCAGTTTCAGTTATTTTACTTACAATTACACAATGAATGAAACTCAGGCTCCTCAGTATCACTACAGTTAGGCTTAATAAATAATTCTGCTGCATATTTGCTACCTATGCTTGTTGCTAATACAATTAAAGCGTCTTAGAGTACCATATTAAGCACTATGTAAATTTCATTTATTATTATTAATATATCTAATCAATAACTTTAAAGGTACAAATCTGGAGCAGCCCATGGGTTTGTATTCACTTTATCTGTGCAATTTAGGCTTGGTTGATACTTGGACTATAGTTTGTTTTTACTCTGTTTCTGTTTGTGCTCTGTTTCTTTGCAAGTGATTTTATATAATATGTGCTTTGGCCTACAGCTGTGTGTGTGTGTGTGTGTGTGTGTGTGTGTGCGTGTGTGTGTGTGGGTGTGGGTGTGGGTGCGTGTGCGCGTGCGCGTCCTCTCCATATCTTTGAGAAACAAATGCCTCACCCTACCACCTTTGTAGTGATCTGAATTCTTAGTGTGTCATATTAAATAAAAGATGTCTCCTAAAGGTCCAACATGATGTCACTCCCAAAGCCCTTGTGACCATTAACAAAAGCCACAGAAATTACTATACTGTCTCTTGGAATAAATGTGCAAATGTCAGCGTGTCTGATGGCCTAGCCCACATGTTTCTGCATGGGTTCTCATCAAATTGTGTAATGAAGAGGTCCACTCTTATTGGAAATACACATGATCGCTTCATAGATATTAGGGGACACAGGGCTACAGAAAACTGGCCCGCCACGAATAAGCCATCTGACTTGTCTGTGAAATCTCTCCTATATCTGATCCTATTGGGCAAGAGTTGGATTTGTTTAAAAGAGGATTTTGGTAGACGGCACGAATCTGCGTCATGAGCCTTCCTTCCTGAATGCTGAGGGTGACATTTGAATAAGAGGGAAGCTTGACGCATTCTTATATATGCTCTTGTTTTGGAAAAACAAATGGGAAGTGACTGCAATGCATTCAAGGTTGTGATGTTTTTCCAGATAAAAATTTTGAAGGCCATAGATTGGGTGACAATAGCCGTTGACCTCCCTTTATCGCTCACGGCATCAGTCCCATGAGTTCATTATGAATACATGAGAAGGGGAAAGTAATGTGTGTTTCTTATCAAACAATTCTTGGAATATCAAAGAAATTCAACAGAAGTACTTGATCAATGAAGAAGAGAAGACAATTTTACGCTACTTCCAAAGAAACTGTGTGTACTGTTTAGACACATTAGTAGTTCATTGGATCAATTCCTGTGTACAATTAGATAATAAAATAAGCACTTTTTGTTGAAAACTTTTCCTGGTTGAAGAGTCAGCAAAAGAAGTGTTGAAGCTAGTCTTTAACAATATCAAATATAAGTATCTTAACATTGAGATGAAAAAAATGGGAATTTAATTAGAAAATGTAACAGAAGAGTTAAAAAAGGAGAAGAACAAAATGACATGGCAAAATGCTTTCAAATGTGGCAAAGGTGAAAGTCAAAGGTCTGCTATCTTGTGATCTCAAGCCTATCACAGGTAAGTGGGGCATTTTTTTTTTATCTGAAGCATATATATATACCATATATAAAGTGTTTATATATTATATATTAATAAATATTTTTTTAACTATATATTTATTGTTTTTTCAATAATGTCCAAAACAAAAAGACAATGAATACACTAAACAAGAAAATAGTGTAGGCCTATCAAAAAATGAAGGCAAGAGTGAAAATGACGATACAAAATATGAACCAAATAAACATAACCTAAAAATTAATTAGATCTATTTAAAAAAAATGTATTGATGCATTCCTTGTCTATATAAATAGCACTAATTGTACTTCACTGTGATGCAACTATCATGCATCCTACACTACGCAACATGACCCAGTCTACAATTTTACGACAGCGTAATGCAATCACTTCCGAATTTACATTCTGCTCTTGTTTTTATGAATTAACGTCATAATTATATCAAAATTCGGAGAGAATTATTTATGTAAAAATAAATTCTGCCCCGTTTTTCTCAATCGTTCGAGAAGCTCACACATGTAAGGAGTAGCCTACGGTTGCTTTTATAGCCTATCCCTCCAAAGGGGATCTCAAGGCTACGTGGTCGAAGTTATCTAAGCTATTAGTTAACATGTCAAATTATGTAATGGAACTGTTCGCTTGACATGTAACTAAAGAGGATGCATTTCAGATGCATCATCTTGTATCGTGAGGCATGCCGCATAGGTTAAAACTGATCCGGAGAAACGCCACAATGTCAAGCAGATCAGAATAGGCTTTCTGTCTAAAAAAAAATCAAAAATACTGATGGACATGAGTATCTCCTAATGTCTCAAACATAAAATAAAATAAAACTGGATTAAACTCAACAGGCGGAATATGTACGCTGCTGTAACTTTTTTTGGAACTGGGGAAAATGAATGAAATCACGTTGGAGTTACGAGTCCATCTTCTGGCTGTATATGGTATTTACTGGCTGTTTATGTACAACTTTTGTAAAGGGGGGTCGGGTGACTGACCTTACACTTTTTCTGCAAACTACAAACGGCAGTAGCCCACTAATTATTGAATCACAATTTATGTAGGCAGATTTTTTTATACCATAATCGCATTATGAAATCGGAGTGTTATTTTAGTATTGATGCCATACCTATAAACAGATTAATTCGTTTTATATTTACACATATCATTTGAAATGTAATATTTTACTATCTGGATTTTATTGTCTGGAAATCCTTCCTTACCCAATATAGTTATTACAAATCCAGTCCAATTCATTTTTGGTAAAAGGTTGAATTACGAAAACGACTGTAAATTTGATCCTTTTGGGGTTCCGTACTTTACGTCGCAGCGTGCAAGCAGACGGAGGACACACGCGACTGGGGGTTCGGGTTCTGTGCGACACACGTGTTGACAACAGGAACGATGGAAGAGGAAATGTTACAGTTCCATGAAATGGGCATAGATGACCGACTTTTAAAGGTAATAGAGACATTATTGTTATTTGTGTTGGATCTCAATCGATCTCCAGTAGAGCTAGCGATGTTTATGTGCGATCTGGTAGCGCAGAAATTATAAATACAGCCCTTCATGACTTCAGGACGTCATTGTTTTGGCGTCTGTGGGGCGATTAACAGTGGGCTGATAGTCTACTCACTTCTAAACTTTTGTTTCTTACTTATATTTTAACGCAAGGTGGGGACTTTCAACATATACTCAATGGATACATTTGTGTTTTTTGCAGTGTATGTTTGTCTGGGACATCCCAGCGTTACGTACCACAGTAGTGTAATAGTATGGATCTATTTTCCCAAACCAATTCACTACTAATAACTTGGGGTCACTTTAACAAATATTCGACACTGACTTCCTCAATTCATGCTGTTCTGACCCAGGCCATCGCAGACCTGGGCTGGGCTCAGCCGACCCTGATCCAGGAGAAGGCCATTCCTCTGGCTCTGGAGGGGAAGGACATTCTGGCTCGGGCTCGGACTGGATCCGGTAAAACGGCCGCTTATGCCGTGCCCGTCATTCAGCACATCCTCGCCTCCAAACAGGTATGTCAACCACAAAAAGATGCATTCGAACTTTGTAAAATTCAGTGTTTCTTGTGGGAAATTGTTCACCAGAAACCGTATCAGAGAAATGACATAACACAGTAACGTGTCCTACTTGAGGTGCGGAGTCAGACTTAAACCATCGTAAAGGCTAACTCTTGACAAGAAAGTCAACAAACGACATGTATTATCAACCAAGAGATAACGTGCAAAAAACAACAGTGAAAACTTAAAGACAAGTTTGTACAAGGTACTGCATGTTAAAAAAGAACTGGACATAAACTCTTATTTTGACGTCCCCAGAGCGTCCGTGAGCAGGATGTGAGGGCGGTGATCCTGGTGCCCACCAAGGAACTAGGCCAGCAGGTACACGCTATGCTGGACCAGCTGACCCGGTACTGTGCCAGGGATGTCAGAGTGGTTGACATCTCCGGAAAGGCTGACATATCTGCCCAGCGGTGAGTCCTGATGTGCAAATGGCCGGGTTGGTTTCCGTCTGCATATACCCCGTCAAATCGTTCACAAAGTGTGCCAAGAGAATCGGCTTCATTAGAGATTGAACCTTCAAATCAAGGATATAATCCACATCCAAGCCTTGTCGACAGCTTAAATCAATTATCGTGTCCGACGACAATCATGTTTTTACACTGCCAAATACGCCCATTTTATGCACGCCTTTTTCGCGACACAGTCCGCGCGTTTACACAGCAGGGGGGGTGTGGGTATAGGTGTTGCTGCGCTGGCTAGACAAAGACAACGCAGTGACGTCAACATGAGCAGTTCTAACAGGAGAGAAAGTGAAATCCACAAGCTGCTGATCATGGGAGAGTGTGATGCAGTCGCATTAACGAAGACGGGGAAAGATGGTGCAATCTACAAGTAAGACGCAGGGGCACGTTCCTTACGAGGCTTTTGTCAAGGACCAGTGGTCAGCATAATAAAGAATATGTTGTCGTTTTTGCACTTGTAAATAGTTAATCGCGTTTGTAGCCTACACTCAGATGTCTACTCATTCTTGCATGCAAGTCTCTTGAATCATAAAAAATTAAAAACTTTCGTAGTATGCTAAATATTCTGTGCATGCGAGCGTTCACGGGAGAAGGCGCTGCCCCGCCTTCTCCCGTGAACCAAGAAAGCCCGCGCGTCGACAAACGGGGGATTTTTATGAAGTTGTGCCAAGCCGCGACCGAACAGGCTTGGCAGTGTGTAAAAGTGCCTGATGACAACCACCTTTTTCTTGTTTAAATATAGGTGTGTTTAAGTTTAAAAAGAAAACTGTATTTTCTCCAATAACTGGCAATGAACGAGGGATGCCTCTTCTGGGTTCCTTCTCAAGGTTTCCCTCTTCTGGGTTCCTTCTCAAGGTTTCTTCCCTCTGGTTCTGGGGAGTTTCTCCCTGTCCTTGAGTGGCCTGTGAAGCCCTTTATGACTGTCATTTAAGAATAGATGTGTTTGGTTGGATTCACCCATAGCTCCTTATACTACCATGAGTGTGTGAACGTTCCTAGCAAGGCTGATCGTTACATGTGCAGTAAGTGCTTTGTTGTTAACCCTAATGTTTCTCCGTCGCCCTGTGGATGTCTTCGGCCAGGCCCATACTGATGGAGAAGCCCGACGTGGTGGTGGGTACGCCGTCCCGCGTGCTGATCCACCTCACTGCTCAGAACCTGGCGCTGCAGAGCCTGGAGGTCCTGGTGGTGGACGAGGCCGACCTGCTCTTCTCCTTCGGCTTCGAGGCCGACGTCAAGAACCTGCTGTGGTGTGTGTGTGTGGGGGGGCATGAGAAGTTTTACTACAAGACTAATTGACCTGGGCCATGGTTGGCTATACTTAATTATTGTTCTAATTTAAACTGCTTTGACTGTGTTTTGAACAGCCATTTACCGAAGATTTACCAGTCATTCCTGATGTCTGCGACCCTCTCGACGGAAGTCCAGTCCCTTAAAGAGATGATCCTGCACAATCCCGTGAGAACACTTTTTTTTCGTCTTGAGTCTTTCAATTCTTAAGGCAAAGATCATGAGGTTAAATGAGAACCATAACCCGTGGTTTTGTTCTAACATTAGCAAGTACTTCTTCATGTGTTGTGCACTAATCAACCCCGTTTCAGTTCAAACATTGTTAAAACGTTGGGCCATTGACATCATTGATCCGGGACTTGTGTTCTCCGTTGGTCCGATTTCAAATAAAAATTCAAACTTATCCCACACCGACTGGATGCTGCAGTCGTGATTTATTTTCCCACGCATAAATAAAAAGCAAAGCGTGACTGTTTCCCTGTCAGTCAAAAACAAACAGTGTATCCAACAACTCGAGACGGTTTGGTTCAATGAATACGGACCCCCGCCCCTCCTACAGGTGATCCTGAAGCTGGAGGGCTCCCAGCTGCCCGCCAGCTGCCAGCTGCAGCAGTACAGCATCCAGTGTGAGGAGGAGGACAAGTTCCTGCTGGTGTACACGCTGCTGAAGCTGCGGCTGGTCCGCGGGAAGACCCTGCTCTTCGTGGACTCCATCGAGCGCTGCTACCGCCTCAAGCTGTTCCTGGAGCAGGTGGGCGTGCCCGCCTGCGTGCTCAACTCCGAGCTGCCCATCCACTCCCGGTGAGTAGGGCGGGGCTGGAGCATAGGGCCGTGTGGCAGAGCCCAAAGCACACGGCCGTGTAATGGCAGAGCCCAAAGCACACGGCCGTGTAATGGCAGAGCCCAGAGCACACAGCCTCGTATCGGTAGTAATGTGAAGCTCCCATTCTTTACACCCCCCCCCCCCCCCCCCCCTCACTAGGTGTCACATCATCTCACAGTTCAACCAAGGCTTCTACGACTATATCATCGCCTCGGACGAACATACGCTGTCGGCGCCAAAGACGCCCTTACCAGCCGGCGGTTCGAAGACGGAGAAGGGAGGGAAGAAGCAACCGAAAATAAAAGGGACAAAGTGAGTTCCCTGGTGGTATCGATTTGTTTGTTGTGTGCCTCTAGTTCTAAATCCCTCCTTTTTGCGGGCACTGCTGGTTTGTTGGTCTCTGATCTGATCCATTGTGCATTTCCAGGGATAAGGAGTACGGCGTCTCGCGAGGAGTGGACTTCCAGAACGTCTCCAACGTCATTAACTTTGACTTCCCCAAGTCTGTGGACTCCTACATACATCGGGTTGGGAGGTAGGTCTGCTTTTATCAAGGCAGGTTGGCTCCTGGTTGAGGTACTGTCAATAAACTGGGGGCATAATGGCAAGGGCTGGTCCTCGGGTTTCTATAAGGGACATTTTGAAGCCTAAAACCGGTTGGTCGACTTCAATGGCAACCTGGTCAAGTCTTGTAAAAAAACATTATCCACATAACATCAGTATTTTCATGGCCTACTTTTATGGCTTTAGTTGCGTTTTTAATTCATCCATACACCCCTTCATCTGTTGAGGTCTTAACTTTGTATATGTATTTGGAAACTAGTTTCAATCCCCATCCCTCTTGTGCTTCTGTCCCTATCAAGCTTGAGCATAGCTGGCAGTGGCACCCCGGGTCCAAGTGTTTTACAGCAGGACTACTCACCTTGTTCATAAGCCATGTTCTTTATTCTGCAGAACGGCACGGGCGAACAACCAAGGCACCGCTCTCTCCTTCATCTCCGCCACGGAGATGCCTACGCACGACGACGTGAAAAAGTCCCTCGTACAAGGTAAGAAGCCCAAGAATCAAAGTATTAGTCGTACATCTGTACAGGCAGTGGGACGCTAGTCTCCTGTATTGTAAAAGCTATTCAAAAATAATTTATGTCCAATGGTTGCGTGCCATGGCGTCATCAATATGATGTCGCTTTGAGTCACCGTCACAGTTCGGTTGGAGACCTAACACGGATCCTGGGTAATAAAGATGGAGGCTTGATATCCGTCCCTCTCTCCATCAGAAAACGGTGAATGCATGCTGAACCCCTACGAGTTCAAGATGGAGCAGATCGAGGGGTTCCGGTACCGGTGTAGGGTGAGTGTGTCCCCCCCCCCCCTCCCCCCTTCAAGAGGACTTTCACTATGCTGGTTGTTTTCCACATCCTAATCAGATGTGAATCCCCGTTCTCGTCCTCCTAGGATGCCATGCGCTCGGTGACCAAGCAGGGGGTGAAGGAGGCCAGGCTGAGGGAGATCAAGCAGGAGCTGCTCAACTCTGAGAAACTAAAGGTGGGTCCACCGACCTGACGCACAGTGGCCACATAAACAATGGTTGTCGTCTTTGTGTGACCATTTTGACCTCTGTACGATGTACTGTCGACAATGGCTCTTGGTACGATTATTTTACTAAAATAAGATGACTTTTAGCCTCTGGTACGATACTTTAACATTTCATATCTGGCTACGTTGACCGGACAATAAACTCCCAAACACGTCTTTTGCTAGTGAGATGATTAGCAGATGCTTTCCGCCCAAAGGGATTTAGGATCATGTCATTAAGGTATAGGTGCAATATGCATAATTGTATTGTATTTGAAATTTTCTCTAAAACACATTCCGTCAATTAGACTGCAACTATTAGGCTCCAGGAACCTAGGAGAATTGCGCGAACAATGCAGCAGTGCGCAGAAATCTCTTGTGTTGTGTTTGTTAAGCGAGGCTCGCGTTTCGAGGTTGGAAGGGATTAGGGGGGGTTTAATCAAGGAGGCAAGCTCCTTGATCAGGGATATCAAAACTTTAAATAGCTAGCTCAACTGGAATGCATTTAGTACATTTCTTGGAGAAGGCATTGTCAAGGGTACCTTGTTGAAGAAGTACACCCTGACCACTAAACTTTCCTTTTATCTTTACATGTTTTTCTACCTCCTTCTTCGTTTCCAGACCTACTTTGAAGACAACCCCAGGGATCTGCAGCTGCTGAGACACGATAAAGACCTGTACCCTGCCGTGGTGAAACCACACATGAAGAACATCCCAGACTACCTTGGTGAGACATACAGCATGCATGTACACCCCTTATCCTCGCACTAGTGTAAATGGTGCATTTACACCCTTAATCCTTAATCCTAGCGCTAGTGTAGACAGATAATGTAAACCCCTAATGCTAGCGCTAGTGTGGTTGGATCATGTACACCCCTAATGCTGGCGCTAGTGTAGATGGATCATGTACACCCCTAATGCTAGCGCTAGTGTAGATGGATCATGTACACCCTAATGCTAGTGTAGATGAGGCCTAAAAAAAAAAAAAGTTTGGTTCCTGTTGGTTGTCAGTTGAGGTCATGGGTAGGTAGGGAATTTATTTTATTTTTTTATTTTATTTTTTCCAGCGGCAGCGAATGATGGGTAGGTTGTTTTCATTTAAAAACGAGAAAATTCGCTCATCCTTGTACAGAATGAAGAGGTGCTGTACCAAAACGTAATTATATAGGTGCTGTACCAAAACGTAATAACATAAAAAAAAATATATATATATATATATATATTTTTTTTTTTATAAAACTCATAAAATAATTTGGGTCGCACGTAAATTGACAGGGTCGGTCGGAAACCGGAACCAAACAAAAACATTTTTTAGGCCTGGTGCATGTACACCCCTTGTCCTAGCGCTAGTGTAGATGGTGCATGTACACCCCTTGTCCTAGCACTGGAGTAGATGGCGCTTCTTTTTTTTTTTTATTCTACTTGGGGAAAGGTTATCCATTAAACTTAACGTTTCTACCAGAGTATAGAGTTCTTGTATATCCAATGTCACGAGCTTTCCCCATAGTACTGTATCCATGGGGATCTGGTCATTGATTGTACCCAACCTGTTTCTGCCGGGGTCCAGTGCCTGAGGTGCTGCGGGGGAAGATAGACCCGTTGTCCGAGAAGAGGAGGAGGAGGAGCAGGGTTCTTGGCCTCGCCAAGCCCACTTTCAAGGTAAGGGCGCGTCCATTTATGTTATAGTTTATCCTGTTGCCTCGTCGGACCCACAACAATATAAAACGTCCCCCAGCGCTCAGGGGAGGGACGTTTTAGGAGGGCTGTATTCTGTAAAATTATATATTTTAAAAAGCAGTACTATAAGTTATATTCTGAAATACTGCTTACTTTCAATGCCAATTGAAAGTGTTAACATAAAAGTTATTTGAATTAACAATCTTTCTATTCCCTGCACAATGGCACTGTTCTACCCGTAGAAAGTACAGATCCAAGTCCTTTCATAAAAGATTTGCCTGATTTCACATCCATGTTGATGAAAACCAAACTTTTCAACAAATGTTTTTATATTTTGTTATGTGTAGATCTCATTCCACGGTAAGCTTTACCTCAGAAAACATCTGTGCGTGGAGGGTATTGGAGCTATGTACTTCAGTGCTAAGCAGACTCGACTTAAACCGCCTCCGTAAATAGATCATTTAACTAACTGAATTCCCCTCTCTCTCGCTCTCTTGCTCCCACCCCAGAAAAGCAACAGGGCAAACAACCCTCTGAAGAGTTTCCGCAGTTCGGGACAAGGTGGAAAAGCCCACAAACCCAAACCCAAGGGGAAGGCCAAGCCCTCCACCTAACCGGGACACACATCAGACACATGGGCCGCTTGCATTGGACCTCTGGTATTGATCCAGCATTTGACTATGAAACGACCATGTAAGGGCAAAGAATTCACCATATATGGTCTGACATGTCCATATATGGGCTATGACATGACCATGTATGGACTTTGAAGTGACCATCTATGGACTGAGTTAACATATATGGAAGCTTTTAAATGTTTGTTAGTTTTCTTATTTTTTGTAAGAAACATGAATCCCGAACTTGGCTACATAATTGTATATTTTACGTGTATATTATGAAATAAACCTTTTTGGTTTATTTGGGTTATTTGTGTAAAACTTAAATGCTGTCCTTAGTTGTCAATTAGCTTTTTCTTATTTGGTATACATTAATTGGCCAACATAATTTGTAACATTTATAAAACGAGCAGTCTTGATGCTGACCCAGTATATTTTTATTCCATAGCCTCTGCTCAGCAGAAACCGTTTTCAGGTCAATTTTGTATAAACATAAAAAAGTAATATGGATATAAACTTGCAATTCTTTCTTTTTATATGTACCATTGAGATGCAATGTGGAACTTTATCTTAGGCTGATAGTAATGCAACAACATTTGGGCTGGTTAAGTAGGTACTTTCACACACAGGCGACAGTAAACTTTCATAAGCCTTAGATGAGCGTTTTCAGAAGTCGTCCACACTGTACTCAAAGGGGTAGTCCTGCGTGGCCGCCTGTTCAAACGACACCCCGTCAAACGGGCTCTCGCTGGACCACCCGACCAGAGGGTACCAGGACGTCGTGCTAACCCTGCTTTCCTCCGTTGGCGGCGGCGTGGTGGTGGTGGTGGTGGTCGTCGTCGTCGTCGTCGTGCTAGCGCGAGTCGTCGTCTGACTGTTTCGCAATCTCCTGAGGCGCAACTGTCGCACACGCATCATTCGCCTGCGCCGGAGTCGCTCCAGGTTTTCCGGGGTCCACTTCACTGCTTCTTCTGTAGCGCCTGCCACGCCGCTAACCGTCTCGCCATGGCTGTTGGCGTCATTCGGTCCGGCAGCTACAACGCTTGGTTTTTTGGGAGCGGTCGCGATTCCTTTCAGGGTCTTGCCCCTCAGGGCCATGATTTGTTGGATGCGGTTCCAGTTGGACTTGACCAGGTTGAAGCTGCAGGAGGTGGCGCTGGACTCGTAGCCAACCAGGCAGAGGCGGGTCTGGGGCGAGTAGCCGTCGGCCTTGGCTGTTACCTTGTACTCTCCAGGGTTCAACAGGCGCCAGTAGTCCCCGGCTGCAGCTGAGAGGGTCACATGATGGGAGAGGGTGGTTAGAGATGGTCACATGAGACTGGTGAGGGTTAGAGATGGTCACATGATGGGAGAGGGTGGTTAGAGATGGTCACATGAGAATGGTTAGGGTTAGAGATGGTCACATGATGGGAGAGGGTGGTTAGAGATGGTCACATGGGACTGGTGAGGGTTAGAGATGGTCACATGAGAATGGTTAGGGTTTGAGATGGTCACATGAGAGACTGGTTAGGGTTAGAGATGGTCACATGAGAGACTGGTTAGGGTTAGAGATGGTCACATGAGAGTGGTTAGGGTTAGAGATGGTCACATGAGAGTGGTTAGGGTTAGAGATGGTCACATGAGAGACTGGTTAGGGTTAGAGATGGTCACATGAGAGACTGGTTAGGGTTAGAGATGGTCACATGAGAGTGGTTAGGGTTAGAGATGGTCACATGAGATTGGTTAGAGAAGGTAGCCGTAAAGGAAACGACTCCTGACTAATGTGCCACAGTTTAGGTGCATTCACTAGGACGTTGTAATTGAAGTTGACACAAACCTCTATAACATAACCTCTATAAACTAATATCTGCATATGAATGAAGCATCTGTAGGCAAGGTCAAGATTTTGGGATTGTGAGCGTTTCTAGTTTCGGTTTGTAGACCATTTGTTGTCAGGGAAGTGGTGACCGATCACATTTGAGAGAACAGTATCACAACAAACGTACTATATATCGTAACGTTCTCCAGTACCTGTTCTGATGTCGTGCCTTATTCCCTCGACGGATATGGTGGCGTTGGATAAGGGCTGGCCCTCCATGTCTCTGACCAGACCCTTAATCCCTCGGTGCACCTGGGGGGAGCAGAGGAGCCTTAAGCACCAAGTAGAGATGGTCCACAATCAAGATGGCCATCAGTTACCAGAGGCTTTCATCCAAAGCGACTTATATTGATTCAATTATTTGTATACAAGTCATTTAGGAGGGGAATTTTGCTCAAGAAAGCAGTCAAACTCACCACTACAAAATCCTTCCCATGCCACAGTTTTGTCACCTAACGTGTCCACACAAAATCTTTCTAAGATACAATAACCTTTCTGAAAAGAGATGAGTCATTGTTGTGACCTGTTCTATGAAGGACAGCAGCGCTTCACGGTTGATCTCCCACTCTCTAGAAAGTTCACTCTCATGAGGAAACTTGTCGCAGCCCAGGAAGATGGTGAGCTCAAAACAGTTGGTGTGCAGGTAGCTGAAGTCATTCATACCTGCACAGAGGGGACATAAATACAAACAGGATTGCTTCTGGCTGACCGGTTATCTTGCCTTCTCCTCTAAAGTATGAATAACATACCTCACTTCATGCTGCCTTGTTTTTGTTGTACATGACCTCCAGTACAACCTACACTTTCAGTTATGTGACAGTATAAACGAAGTACAGATGTGGATGTCTCTGGGGCGATATCTATATAATTGGTGTCCGACGTTAGGTACTCCCGCCCGGAATCTGTGACACCATCACTAAAAGGGAGGAGCAAACGAGCTGAAAGCGTTTCTGTATTTTGTTACTATACTCCGAGGACTTCTAGTTATTTTCTGAGAATGCGACAAAGAAACTATTCTATTTCCCAAAGATGGTTGATAAATCACCCTCTAATGCAGTGTTTCCCAGACTTTTTTCTGGGGACCCATTGATTGTCAAATCATCACGATCCAATTCCTAATGGGCCTAATCTATAAATCGTGAGGAGAACGAATTTGTGCATAAATAAACATTCCTGACCATTTTTACTGCCATTTCCGTGTCACCTTATATATGATCTTAAACCAGCCATTTCAAAAAGATAAATCGAAAAAAAAATTACATTTGTTTGGTGACCCAATTAAAATCGGTATAATTATAATCTGTATATCTAATGACATGCTTCAAACCAGTTAACATTGCTGCGTGGCATTTGGGGGCTACGGTTCGGACAGAAGCACACGTGGGGTCCCTCCCTCCGTACTCACTCCCCACCACGGGCTTCCAGCTGGCGCGGTTGATGATGCCCTGGCCGCCGGTGATGTCGTCGGCGTGGCAGGACCCCCGGTAGCTCTCGGTCATGGTCAGGTGGCTGTGGGCGTAGGACATGGCCAGCCAGCGGAACATGGTGTCGTCGGCGGTCTCCCGCAGCGCCCCCTCGTTCTGCCGCTGGATCCGCGCCCACGTCTCCTCGTTCATCTCCCGCTCCTGGCCGGGCCGCTGGTCGTGCTGGGAGCGCTGGGCGTGGTTCTCCTGGGGGGGGAGGAGGGGTTGAAGGGAGAGGGAGAGGCCTCGGGGAGCCGCGCTGGTGAGCAGGCCGGCCCAAACGTGCTAGGTTCACCTAGGTCCGTCGAGGGTTTTGTATTTTTAATAAATGAGCACCCCCCAAATTAGAAAATGTCTGCATATGTTATTGGCTTTGACTCTCAAGTCACTGAATTTTTTTTCATTTGGAATGGCTTACCTGAACATGTTATTGAACATGTTATTTGATTTTCACCCTCAAGCTGACTATATCATTAACTGATTTAAATTATTTTTTACCTCAGGAGGGGCGTCCAAGTGACTACATCAAACGCACACCCTGACTTGGTTCCACCTCAAGTAACCCGTCGTGTACCCGTTGGGGAGGTGGTAGACCGGCCTTACTGATTTCGGGGGGCGCAGCATGTCCAAGGGGTACGCCACCATATTCTCTCCTCCCTGCAGGTTGGCCCCGAGGACGAAGGGGCTGCGCTCCATCCAGCTCATGATGGCTTTGGTTTCCACGGCAACCTACGCGACAACACTTCCAATCAGTCCCTTTAATCATTCTCCCGATACATGGATTGCACATTGACCACATAATTACTTGATAATTTTGCACTCTTTTATATTATGTATTCGTTTTATATGTTCTTTGTTGTATTTTATCATGCCTTGTGTTTATTACTACTTAATATTATTCTATACTTTGAATTATTCTGTACCACAGTTTAAACACATTAAGGCCCAATCCCATTTCTACCCCTTACCCCTCCCCCTTGTTTTGAAGGGGTAAGGGGTAGAAATGGGATCGGGCCTTAAACTCATCCATCCAAAGTGTAGTGTATTCAGATACCGATCTGAGGGGCAGGGTGGGGCTACGGCGTCTTGCTCAAGGGTTCCTATACAGGAGCACTGGGGGGGGGATCGAACCCTTGACCTTCCTGGCCTGTGTAGTAAACTCACAGAGCCGTTCAGGAAGTTTTCGGGGACTGGGATGTGGTGGTTGGGCACCACGCGGGGCACCCAGCCTCGGTCTTCCGCCCCCCAGAGGACGCTGTTGAGGTCTGGGAAGTTCTCGAAGATGTCATAGCCTTCCTCCGACCAGTGGCCCAGCGCCCAGTTCCCCATCTCCGAACCCTGAGCGAAGGTTAGCACGAAAGGGAATCAAACGGTGGAACTCTTTCAAAGTGTCCCAATACCTTTAGTGTATACATTAGATTCCTATTAGTGGTCCCAGTGGGACTCGAACCCCAACCCTGGCACGGTCAGGCTCTACCAGCTTAGTAAATCGGAACCACTGTGCTTTTCTACCTGGTTGTCTACACATTGATATAACATTGCATTAACAACATTTATAATTATATTCCATTACTAATATCTAGTCTGTTATATCTGTTTATACTTTCACTTAACATTTTGGGTTACTAGATGTAATTGCGTTTTCCGCGATTAACCGAGAATCCTGAGAAAGATAATTTCCTGATATACCTACTAAAGTCACGTGACATATTACCATCTCAAACGCCAGCTCGTAGGCGTCGGGATTCAGCGAGGGCACCAGGTGCATTCTCGTGCTGTCCACCAGGCGGCGCACTCTGGTGTCGTCCTCGTTGTACTTCTTGCAGAGGAACTGCATCAGCAGCAGGAGAAGCTCTCGGCCCATCGCCTCGTTGCCATGGAGACCCGCAGTGTAGCGGAATTCTGGTTCACCTGTTGTCAATTACAGTGTAAACGAATGGGAAACGGTTCCTGCAGGACACTGAAAGGTTTATGTGGTATTGATTAAGATAGTTTCAGCCTGGCATTGGCAGTGGTATTCATGATATAGAATCATGGGGATACATCTATACAGCTCTACGCACAAAAGCTTTTAATAGAGACTGAATAACACCAAAACGGTTCTTTGATGAATGTGTACTGCCTTTCTTACAAGATTGACTTAGGTTTCTGGTGCTGCTATACAATCCATAGTCAGGAAAACCCTTGTCTTGAGAACCCTTATTGCTCTGGGGACTTTTGGGATCTAACCCAGTACCTTTTGGCTGGGTGTCAAACACCCAATAGCCACTGACCTTACCTGCCCTTAGCTGTAATCTTGACCTGCTTCTTAGCATGTTAGCATGCTAGCATGCTAACTAAACCCAATGAAGAGCGTTCCTTCGTGGCTACCTCTCTCATGCTCCCCGGGGTTGTCTGAGATCTCCATAGCGTACATCTTCAGGCCACCGTAGCTTTTGCCCACGTTGTAGATCCTGGTGATGTTGGGGCATTCCTCATTGATCACCTTCATCATCTTCATCAAACAAGGAAGAGGAGTGGGAATTTAGCAGGAGAGATTTTTTTTGTTTCGATTCCCCTGCCTAGTGATTCAATCATACGAATATTAAGACATATATACATCTGTTTATGTCTTTCATCAGAGCCTCCTTCCAACCCCAGCCCGCTTGCTTACTGGTCATGTGTTCTGTGTTTCAGCCTGACAGATCTTTTAATATTATCTTGTAAGGTGTTTTCAACTTTCAATTGTTAACCCCTTATCGGGAACTATTCCGGATGACACTTACAGGTCATCCTGACCTGTTCTTCTTCTGCATGGCATTGTTCGATGTCTACGCTATAGACAGCGTACACAAGCTCCTGTTTTGCGTTGGCCTCTCTAGTGTTTTTTTCCCAGCACCCAGACAACTTAGTCACATTAGTGAGTGTATGTGTGTGTGTTGTCGGGGTGTATCTGTATACATGTAACACATTAAAGGCAATATCAGCTGCCAATTAGAAACAAGATGACTGCCAGGTGAATAAGTCCTGTTGGGACCAAAAACAGCACCTGCTTTACCTTTCTTCTTGTTTTGTATGAATGCAGTCCATCATCACTAACCTGTCTCATGTCCTTGTAGTTGTGGTGTCTGAAGTCAAGAGCGTCCGAGGCATTGACCGTGGTCTCTGACACGTATCTGTCTGGGGGAAGAAGCAACATGGCCACTGTGTCAATCTGAGGGCCCACTCACACTAGGGCCGTTTGCCTGTTCCGTGCTGCAGGTAGATTCAGCACGATTCCCCCCCTCCCCACTCCCCCCGCTGGCCCGTGGTCACACTGCTCCCAAAGGCCGTGGCCTGGGCACGATTGCTCCTTCATACATACGTCATCACGTCGTAATACGATAAATACTTCATCACCAAGCGTCCTTGCCGCCATAACGACGGAGAACAACAACGTGAATGCTGTCGTCTGCCAAAATTTCAAGTAAACACTCAACTTCACTATCGTACCAACGTAAACCCACTCGTGAACCGCATGCCGCCATTGTTTAAAATGATTGTTGTGGGGAAGAAGGGCATGGACCTAAAGAAAGAAGGGTCGTGGCCGTAGTGAGGTTCACTGCTATTGACATACTATTGTTATTGTCCTAGGAGCCTACCGGGTAGTTCTGGCTGCTAGTGCTGTCTGCTTAATTAGAACGTCAAGGCCAAACCCCGGGGTGAGGGGTTAATGTCCTGTTGGGGCCATCAAGGCTAAGAATGTAGGTTAGGATTGTACGATTTTGATAAAAGTCTCCTCCAAATAGCATCTATTCATTTTCATATATTTGCGTGGTTGTATACCTGCCATAACATGTTTCACATATATAGGCTACATACATACATAAGTGTTGAAAATATAAAACATTTGTTTTGCGCTCTCATTATCCATTCTTAGCAGGAGGGCGGACCCCCAGTGGGAATTGAACCCACAACTCGGTCACCGTTAATGCCACGCTCTACCGATCATGGTAAACGGTTGGAAAGCACGCACTCATTAACAACCTCAACGGGGAGTTTGTTATTTGAAAGAGTTGAATGGGAGTGATGGGGTGTTTGTGTGGTACTGACTGGGTAGCTGACAGGCCAGGACCTCGGAGCGGAGACATAGGCTGCCGTTCCAGCTCTGAGGGAGGATCCGGATGTAGCGCGACACCACGGGAACATCAAACTGGGCCAGGACCGGAGTGTCCTTGTCCACGTTGCCGTAGAACAACTGACGGGGAGGGAGACACAAGATTAGGCCTGCTAAAAACTAGTCCGCCATTGGCAGACGTTTTTATCCTAGGTAATGTAAGTCACATAGTCATAGTCATTAGCCATCAGCCTAAGGGCAAGGATGTCTGTGGTCATTGGGGTTCGAACCCAGTAACCTTTTCAGCGAAGAATCAAAAACACTCCCCCACCCCCCCCCCCCCCCCCCCCTGCTTACTGACCCATTCGGCGTAGCCATCATGAAGGACGGTCCAATCGCGGGTGTCGTTACTGAAGGACACGTAGAAGGACGACACGAAATCCTCACTGCAAAAAGAAAAGAAATACGAGGAATTAGTCAACTCTTTACAAAAAGAAAATCCCTCCCCTTTTCTTATTCCACCACCATCCTTGCTCCCTTAAGCGGAACAGTCACACATAACGCACATGTTTCACAGCACACGTCCTCAACAGCGCTCTCATGTTAGAAACTTGCAGAGCAGGGCCATACCGTTTACCTCAGCTGGTATTCTTATTTATCTGTATATTTCATCGTAATTTGTTATTAGTATCAATTATCTTTATTTGTTATCCATATATTTTTTACCTTTCTTATCTATTTAAAATTCGAAACGTCTGGATGACATAACATTTTTGCTGTACTATGTGCAATGAAAATAAAAGAGAATTATATTTGATTCTACTCTCCAGGAGGGTACGGGGGGGGGGTCCTCTGGGCCTGACCTGGTGTCTGAGTTCCTGCCCTGGGTGATCACCCCGGTGAACTCCACCTCCTTGCGGGCGTCCAGCTGGAACCAGTGGCTGGTGTCCTCTGAGTCGGCACACCACGCCCCGCCGTACATGTCGTCCTCCTTGTCGGAGCCCTTCAGACCGACACAGAGAGGACCATCAACTGTCTGAACTGTTCGGCTTTCATCCAACGCGACTACGTACTGGTGTAGGTGCTCTCTAAATGCAGAGGGGTCTGCATTGTGTCTAGAGCCCCACTTGGCGGGCATGCATGTGTGTATGATTGCATACATACAGTGCATACAGTCATTGTAGCTCTGAGCTGTGGTGGAAGTTGCATTGCAGTAAGTGTCGACCTGCTGGATTACAGCGTAGTCACGCACAGTCACACTCTGAAGCAAATCACGCCTTTTCTCTCCTCTCAGACAACGATGTAGGCCTGAGGAGTAGTCTGTGTGTGTGCGTGTGTGCGTTTGCATGTGTGTGTGTGTGGGTGTGTGCGCTTGTCATCGTGCATTAGTGTGTGTGTGTGTGTGTGTGTGTGTGTGTGTCTGTCTACCTGCATGTTGAGACGTCCTCTCTGGGCAGCGAAGCCGTGGTGAGACTGAGAGGAGGCCAGCAGCTGTTCGTCCTCCACCTTGTGAGACTCCAGACCCAAAGGAGGACACTCTGAGCAGAGACACAACCACAGCAGCTCAGGTCAGAGACACAACCAGAGCAGCTCAGGTCAGAGACACAACCAGAGCAGCTCAGGTCAGAGACACAACCAGAGCAGCTCAGGTCAGAGACACAACCAGAGCAGCTCAGGTCAGAGACACAACCAGAGCAGCTCAGGTCAGAGACACAACCAGAGCAGCTCAGGTCAGAGACACACGTCCCAATGCCATGACGTCAATGCAGCTTGAGACCTCAGCCCTGCTACAGTGTCAGCACAGAGAAGGTATCGCCATCATATGTGTCTAGGAAACTACTACTACTACTTCTACTAGCTACAAAATACTATGTACGTATGTACTTTTTGTGGAGTATACACACTTTATTTCTACAGGGTCCTTGGGTACCTTGATGTATAATTATTATTATTATTAGGAAAGATAACATTAAGGCTCCTTGAAGTTTAACTTTAAGGAGGTAGAGCTAGTACAATAGAAGATGGGCGGTTCTTTTTTTAAATTTGGGACTGGAGAATACAACACGATAGAATATAATAGAAAGACCCGTAAACTGTTTTTATCATACTGGAGAGGTAAATCATACAGTCTCTGATCGGTTTATTCAACATGAAATAACATTATTCACTTTGAAGGCTTTTTCAGCAATGTAAAATCATATGTTTTGTGTTCACACATAAACCCTTCTGGACCAAGTCTCTCATTTTCTCTGACAATACTTGCAAATTATAACGTAGAAGTTATACGACTGTATCCTACCACAGTCTAAACCTCAGCCACAATGCATAGACGCACACACGCAGACACACAGACACACCCACTCACCCACACATACACACACATACACAGAACCACACACATACACAGAACCGCACGCACACAAACACAAAACCACACACAGACAGACAGGCAGTCAGACACAGACCCACTCTCCACCATAATAATAATTACCACAGGAACCGCTGTAAACAAATCTGTTTCGGCGAACACACTTGGCCTGTACAGGGCTTACAAAGACCAGTAAATGTCCTCCTACTTTTTGGCTCCTTCGGCTCCAACATCTGCTTCATCCGCTCCTCCTCCTCTTCCTCCCACTTCTTCCTCATTCGCTCGGCTGCGGAGAGCAGATGGGGAAAGGGTATGTGAGGAAGAAACCGTGTTTTCAAATGGACTGCACCCCTCAGCCAGATAAAAACCTTATCCACATGTTGGCTCTCTGGCCTGCTCTATTTACCTGTTGCAGCAGATGTGCAGCTCAAAGTAGCCTTACATAAGCTGACCCTCTCCCTGACCCACATAACATGCTCCTTGGCGTATACTAAAGTGCTTTAATGACATTGGTAAACAACATGGTGAATTTGGTGTAAAACGGGGGGAATTAAGAAGCCGCTATCTTGAGTTGTTAAAGTTTCCCCCCACAGCGGTTTGAGAATGTTGTGGTGGAATGCAGTTTTTCCATAACCCTTCACGCAGCCATCTCCATCTATCACACACACACACACACACACACACACACACGTGCACACCCACGTGCACACCCACGCGCACACACACACACACACACACACACACACACACACACACATACATACACCCATACACAGATTCACGTGCACTTGCACACACCCACGCAGACACACACGCATGTGCACACACCCACGCACATACTCACGCAAATGCACAAACCCAGGCACATACACACGCACGTGCTTGCACATACACACCTGTCTTACTCCCACACTTACGGTAGAGAAACAACCAAATAGAATGTCCCTGGTCGTCTCATAATAACAGACTGAAATAACTTAATGCACCTCACCACTGGAGGAGGGGATCAGAAAACAAACATGGCCCTTTTAGAAAATCAAAGAACCTTCCAGACGTTTCTCCGCCTTCTCTTTCTGGGCTTTGGCAGTTTCCTCCTCCAGCCTCTTTGCAGCCACTGAGGAGCGGGAAAAATCTGAATCAATCATTTAGATCATGGTAAATCAGAGGGATCAGTTGTATGCGATGTGCAGTATGTTTCGTCCATGAATGTTTGTGGAAACATTATGCAAGTGTCTTCATTCATCTGCAAGTATGTCCATTCATTTAAATTAGTAACAAAGTTATCCGATCAACTTGTGGCCGAGAACCAATGAAAGCACAATCAATGTTGGACCGACTAAAGATTTAAGCAGAGATTTCTGAAAAAAAACACATACATTTAGTTATTCATAACCAAGTGCTCATGAGACAATACGACTTGACCACAATAATGAATAGAAAGGAAGAAATAAAACGTACAGTCTGAATATTCATATTCCTCATACCAGGCAATCATGGGTTGTGATGAGGTTACCTCCTCTGGAATAGAAGAAAACAGCATACTTTACATGGCAGACAGACTTGAATCCAACCCATCCTTTCATACAGTGTGCACAGGTTTACTGTGGGCTACCTGGGATGTACATGATGACCTCTGTGGTTGTGACTCGCTTTTTAAGGTCAGGTTCAACTGGTTCCTCAAATACATCATCTGGAAGGAAAAATACATGAATACAACATCTTGAATTGAATTAGTCCTTCAAGCAGTCTAATTGTGGTAAAAGCTGAAGGGTTTCTGGCTAGATCTATAATGATTGATAATTGTGAATTATGAATTGTTTTAGAACAAATGGTTGGTTATTCATTATCCAGTGTGTACTTCTCTGTGTATTACTCCTTGCATTGTTCTAAACAGAGAGGGATGGATTGATAGAGAGATAGATAGAAAGATAGATGGATGGATGTCTAGAGAGATAACAGCAATATAAAGAATATGGATAGACCCGGCCTACATCTTGAATTCCAGTGTTCGTTGTCATTTTCATTTAGGGTTGGAGCCGTTGGCGGCTGATGACCGACTGTAGCAAAGAAAACAAAATATTAGGCAATGTCGCTTGATATCCGCTGGACTACTAATCCTCGAAGTGATTCCAGCTACAAAATCTAAGACAGAGTTGTACATAATTACCATTTTAAATCTTTAGAAGGTTTGAGTTCAATTCATAAATGCCTAATGTTTGGGCCATTGTGGTTCATCTGTAACAATATTGCGGCTCCTGTGGCATGGCAATGCTAAAGTTGTGTTTTGTGTTATTCCTTTATTCATCCACTCAACTCACCGAGGTCTGGTGCGGGAGCAGTTTCCTCGGGTGTCACAGCAGGAATCACTGGGGAAACATCACAGTGCATCACTATAGCATCACTGGGGATGATTAAGGCATGTAATATCTCTGTTATGTTTATCTTAATACATGTTATGCATAATATATATATTCTGAATGTTGGGCATTGTACAAGCTCAAAAGAAAATCCATCCAATGCTTGAACACTGCACCAACAGCCAACTCTAGAATTGAGTCTGCAGTTGGCAGTTCCAAACTGTCAACTGCAAACAGCCAAAACGTCAGTCAACTTCAGCAACAGCCAACAGGTATGAGGTAGTGGCCCAGTGTTGGTGTGTGTTGGCGTTTGTTGAGACAGTGTGCAAGCACTTTTATGGGGCAGAAAAAAAACGTGTCGCTAGACTGTTTGACTCCCAGCCCCGAAGGAACTGTGTTCAATCCCCAATGTCCGCACCTATTAGCACGCATTCTTGAGCGAGATTCTAACCCCAACGTGCTCTTTTAATGACGTTTTATTTTACTTAGTGATTTGGATTTTTTTAGGCATCTACTAAAATTAGCCACAAAGTGTTTGTTTTTCTGGAGATGAACATACCTTGGTCCCAACCCAGTTCGGCCAGAATCCTCCTCTCCTCCTCCTCCTCCAGACTTGGACGCTTGGTGGGTGGGGTCCTAGCCCTGTCCTGGGTGGGCTCCGTGGGTCGGGGTTTCCTTGGGGCTTTGGGCTTCTTGGTGGCCTTGGGGACCTTCGGGGCCTTGGGGGCTTTTGGTTTCTTGGTGGCCTTGGGGGCTTTTGGCTTCTTGGTGGGCTTCGCTCCTTTCTGCTTCTTGGCCTCTTTCTCCGCAGCCTTCTTTGCCCTAGCTGAGAGAGAGAGAGAGAGAGAGAGAGAGAGAGAGAGAGAGAGAGAGAGAGAGAGAGAGAGAGAGAGAGAGAGAGAGAGAGAGAGAGAGAGAGAGAGAGAGAGAGAGAGAGAGAGAGAGAGAGAGAGAGAGAGAGAGAGAGAGGGGGGGGGGGGGGGGGGGGGGGGGGGGGGTTAGGATAGGGGAGTTAGGATAGGGGAGTTAGGGAGAGGGAGAGAGAGAGAGAGAGAGAGGATAGGGGAGTTAGGGTGAGAGAGGGAGAGAGGATAGGGGAGTTAGGGTGAGCGAGGGAGACAGGAGTTGGAGGGAGAAAGGCGAATTGTGAAAGGGCGAGAAAGATAAAAGCATTGTTGGCGCCAAAAATAAATCATGTTGGCTTTTGACTAAATAGAGGAGAGACTCACAAAGAGAGTACAGACATTAATTTGTACCCAGAAGAGACAGGGTTTGAAGGAGAAAGAATTTGGCCCACTTCGTTGTGTATTTTGGTTATGAACCAAACAATTACTCAAACCTGAACTTGGAAGAAATACACCTGGCACATCCACAGACATTTACTTTTGCTATAAACCCAGTTTAGTGGAGAATACCTGGAGTGTTTGAACCGTCTGCTCCAACATACGAGTGAATGGAAAATCACACGAAGACACATGGATATGTTCGAAAGTTTTCTAGTCTAATCCCTCTGTTATAAAGAGGCAGACATAAGATAAGGATTTTGGTTTCTGCTGCGGGACGTGTATTGTCAACATCTACTCCTCTACTAAAACCTAGCATACCAATAAAACCAAAACATTGGCCTCAATCTTGATGTTACTGCTTCCTCTAACTACATCAAGATCTTAAACTCAATATGAACCTAGGCTGGCTGGATAAGACATGGGATTTGCTTGGAAACATACCAGCTCATTTGTTAAGTCATCCTTGAACAAGAGAGCAAAGCACCATGGGAATAATTAACAAGACGGGAGATGATTCCAGATGTGTATTGGATCCCCATTAGGGGCTTGAGAGGAGCCTGCAGGCTCAGTAGAGAGCCAGTGCTGGGAGTAGTATTAAGGAGGACTATGTGGTTTCACGTCCCTGTTTTTGAGCAGAGTGAGGTTTTTTTCCAGGGGGTGGGCTGACCTCCGAGCCAGCCTGTTAATGCTGCCTGCTCTTGTAAAGCCTGCCTCCTGCGGGTGGGATTGGGGGGGGGGGGTGGGGAGTGGAAATGTTTCTGTTGTGAGTCATTACTTCATCAACGCTCCTCTACTCTTTTTTAACCTTCCCCCCCCGTAACAAAGTGCCTTCCTCAGTCAGTTTGAAGGAAAAACATGGCGTAGAGAGAGCCTGTCATGGTGGTGCTAGTTTGGGTGGTGGCGGGTTGGGTGGTGGGGACAAAAGTGGTAGTGAGGATGGATGTGGCGGTGATGGAGGCAGTGGTGGTGGTGGTGTTGGAGGCGGTGGTGATAGAGACGGTGGTGATAGGGGTGGTGGTGGGGGTGTTGGAGGTGGTGGTGGTGATGGAGACGCTGGTGATGGAGACGGTGGTGATGGAGGCGGCGGTGATGGAGGCGGCGGTGGTGGCGATGGAACGAGTGGAGGTGGTGGGGGGGTAACGGGGTCGATTATGGTGGAAGTGGGTGAGGTGGTGGTGTTGGCGGTGGAAGTGGAGGACATGGTCTGGCCGCTATTAAAGTTGCGGAATCAGCATAGCAGACTCCAACATCGCTGAGTCATTACACATTTCCCTTCATTTTTCAGACAGCACATCCATGAGGGTATTGTTAATGTTTTCAATAACAAGGTAAACATCTGTCACTCTATAAGTGGACTAGACACATGTTGACTCCGTCTTCTAAGTTTATTGTTTCAATGGAGGATTGGTGACTCTGGGGTGAGGAAGATGGAGGACGGGTGTTTAATAACACTTGAGGTGGTTCCTCTATTCAAACCAAATGTTCAACAGCGTCTAGAGGTCACCTTTCTCGCTCCTCTGTTCTTTATTGGCTGTCTGCCTACTGAGAGCTAAAAAAAAAACATTCCTTGTTTCATCCGCATAGAAATTCCACACATACACACACGCACACATCACGGGGAAGTCGGTTTATCTTCACTTACCTGCCTCTATTTCCTCTGGTGTCTTCTTCTTTTTCGGTTTTGCTTTATCCTTTTCTGTTGCCTCTACGGGTTCATCTGACATCTCAGCATCCCGTCCCACCGTTAGTCTCTCTCTGGACCTGGTAAGTCCACGGACCTCTCTCCTGGAAAGTCCGTCTTCTTGCACATCTTTGTCGGCACAGGCCAAAGTCAAGAACAAGAAGAGGCTGACCCAAACAAACAGTAAAACAACCCTCATCTGTGCAATGTGAACCCCCCGCTGTTTATGGATCAACTGGCAAATAAACGTTGCAAAACGAACTTTGTTTTAGAAAAGCTGAGGTTACAATGGACCCCTGACTGCGGACAGCAAAAGACCTCCCCAAAAAAACACAAAAGATCCTGCTGCGCAACAGCTCTACAAACTCAAACTTTTGCGCAATCGCATTGAACCTTTGAAACCTCACGAATGATGAGTTGAAGGCAGTTTATCCTCATCCAGATGTCAGGCAAAAAAGATGCGACAGTGTTAGAGAGCATCTCCGGTCTCCTGCAGGGTTTATAAGCAGTGGCGCGTCTAACAGCTTTTTCACTTTGCCTAGCGTCACAGATAACGTTTTTGAGTCTTGTTGTCTCCCCCGCCGCTCGCGTTCACTCAAACTCCCCGAGTCAAATCCACGCTCCTTCAAGGCCCTTCACCCCCTCTCGCCATCAACTCCACACGCAGGGGGCGGGGCCTGTGGGGGGCGGGGCTAAGGGGGCCCACGTGACATTCCACAGCCCAAGGCAGAAAGGGAGAAGGAAAACTAAAGAAAAAACTCTCAAACAATGAAATAAAGCTAAATAAACATAGTCAAGGAAAGAAAGACAGCGAGAAAGATAAACACGAGAAAAAGGTAAAGAAACGGAAATGAGGATAGAGAAAGAGAGTTCAAGAAAGAAAAAAAGAATTCGAGAGAGAAGAAAAGAATTAAAGACTATCAATGGTTTCACTTAATCCATCTCATTAATGACCTTCCTGTCCAAAGGAAGATGTGGACCTGGGCTATAAAGATGCTGCTTCTTGGCCATCGATCGGTCACCACATCACCTTAATTATAGGACTCACAGACAGATGTTATTGTTATTCTCAGCGATATTAATTCCATTCTCCTTCATCACAAGATCCTTCTCCATGTCTCACATTCATCTTTATTTGATATTTATCATATCATTGTTGTTTTGGTTGTGTGGTTTTCATTTAAACAAATGTTTGATATTTCTATCTTTTTTATATACTTTGTAAATATAAAAGGTAGGCCACTATTAGCCGCTCTTCAGTCTCTTCAGATTTCAATTTGAACTTATTTAAGTCCATATGATGGAAACAGGCAGTTCAGAAGCCGAACGAGAAAGTGCGAGACGGAGAGACAAAGGGACATTCGATAGAAGGAGAAGAAAGACAGGATCATGTGAACACATGTTATCTGGTCCAGCTGCATAACATGCACCCTGCTGTGCGTCTGTTCCTCATGTGGTTCGCCGACACGACGCTCGCTGACGGGAATGAGATGACTAAATGTGAAAATTGATGATTTATGAGTTATTCGATCTGTTTTTTTCAGCATTAGGCTACATGTAGGCTAGGACTATTGTAAAAAGACCATGGAAAGATATTCAAATGAAAGAGAAAATAGACAAACATAAACATTAGGTCTTAATTTATGCTTTAATTTAACAAAATACTGCAGTTTCTTGACAGAGAAAATATTTATATAAAAATAATTTATGTACGGGTTTAACATCAAGAATATTAAACATTTCTTTAAAACATTTAAACGACTTAAGTATACAGTTGCAACCCGCAGCAATGGCATATTATTAAATAGTATATAAGTCAATCAGAATCGCCTTATACATTAAAAATACAGAAAGAAGGTAATTTCAGTCAAGCGTAAGTGTGATATGACGTCCAATACACGGGGGGAAAGAAGGGGTTTTGCGAACCCGGTTGGCATTGCAACTGTGTGGGCCTGCAGGGTGCGTACACCGTGGGGCCGAACGGGGAGGGGGTCCCGTAATGCTGCTGAAGCAGGTGCTCCTCCACCGCGAGACGGAGGTGCTCCTCCTCCGAAGGTGGTTTCCCCTCGCGCTCCTTCTTCCACTTGGTGCGTCGGTTCTGGAACCAGATCTTCACCTGGGTCTCGGAGAGGTGCAGGGCCGAGGCGATGGCGTGACGGTCGAGCACGGACAGGTAGTGGGAGCTTTGGAAACTGTACTCCAGTATTCGGAGTTGGTCCATGGTGAACGCGGTGCGGATCCGCCTACTTCTGCCCTTGGGGCTTGGAGGTGGATGGGGACCCCTCGAAGGGGGACTCCCGGGACAGTGCTCAGTGCTGGAGCTTTCATCAGAGTCGGGACACGACGTCTCACCCGATGGGTCACGATCCGGAGTTTCTAAAAATGTTAGGAATTTAAAGTTTTAGACATTGACAAAATGGAAACTAAATCAAACAACATTGACTTTTCTGGCATAGATCAATAAATAGTCATTAACGTATTTTTAAGTGTGTATTGGGCATCCTTGGCATAGGTCCAGGCCAATAGAGGCATAAAATGCATCCCTCTGTGCAAAAATAAGCCTACGTTACCTGTATTACTTCCAACTTCGCTTTGTGAAACGATCCTCATATCTAGTTTCCTTGTGAATTTCGTCGGGTCCAAAATATCGATGACAGAAAATGTGATTTTGCTGCGCGTCAACTGGTCTTGCTGCATTTTAGCGCCTTGGCCCCTTCACCACAAGAACTAACTGCATGCGCATCTCCGGCTGGCTGCTTTTATACGCTCCACGTCTCGCACGCGCCGCTAACGCATTCAATTTACGATTCATTCGGAATGTTACGCGAATTACAAAAGAGACAAAGGCGCATGCCTTTTTTCGAATGTTAACACGCGCTACCGTGCCCGTGGAACCCCCCGCGAGGACGCTTCAACATGATAATGCGCGCGCTCAGCCGGGGACACACTTAACTTGTCATTTATTGCCGGGCATCTGGTTAAAGTGTTCCCTTTTCTTTAAAGGTCGTGTTCTTCATTGTCATTTCCCTTGTCATTATTTGTAAACCTGAGATTTTACGGTAGTGGGGCACGTGAACACGAGTTGTGATGCTAATTGATCTACTCCTCTAAAGTCCAACGCGCCCCCCGTCCCGCGTGGATAGCGCCGTTTGTCCTGTAATGCAATGGCCATACAAAGCACTTACGTTTAATTGGAACCCCGTCTTAGATGTTTAGGACAGACTACTGTTCTTAAGAGGATGTTTACACGTCCTATTATCAAGCCGCCTAACCTATATTAAACGAGTGGATTAAAAAAAACGCGCGCATTCTTTTTCATCTTAAAACAATTCTCTCTGCAAAGGAGAAAATATTGTTTGTATTTTGTGCTACAAAAATGTAATTTCATTGCTTCCAATTATGCCATCTGGGTTAATAATTCGACCTATAGAATGTATCCCTTAATGTCATGGTCCAGGATTAGACGTTAGATCGAATGCAAATAAAGAATAAACACACAACGACAAAGAAATGGCTCTGAATCGAAAGTCATGATTTCCTTTAAAACTCCTCTGAACTAAGTTAAACTCTCCTCTATAGGCCTAGGTTTTTATTTAAACTACATGTTAAAAATAAAAAGACTGAATAAGTCTTGACCATGCATCATCGACATTGTTGCATCTTATCGTTGTATCTTGGACCAAACAAATTTCTCATGGCAGGCATTTGGATGTGGTGGGTGGTGGTGGTGGTGGTGGTGGTGATGGTGATGGTTGTGTCGGTGGTGGTGTCGGTGATGGTGCAGGGGTGTCCATGAACAGAGCCATGGTGGCGGAGGGAGGTGTGGGCAGGCAGCTGTCACAGACTACCTAGGGAGCGACTGGTATTGAAATGGCAAGTGAAGCCGGCCCACTGGGACAATTAGCAGATGTCCCCCTGTAGGCCTGACCCTCGCTGACCCAGCTCTTTGTTCACCAGCACACGTGGAAATAAAGTTAGATCATCGACTAGTACGGGAGGGAAGTTTACAAAGTATGGTGTCTATTTGGCAGGACAGAATACACCAGGTGATGGAGCATATTTTTGATAATGTCTATAGGGGACTACATACCTTTTTTATAAGTATGTATGTTTGAATACGATATTTACTACAGTAAGCTAATAGTTGTGTAAGGCGTTACTTAAATGGCACTGTTTACAACACACACACACACACACACACACACACACACACACACACACACACACACACACACACACACACACACACACACACACACACACACACACACACACACACACACATACAAACAAAAGGTGAGAGACAGACCTGGAAAAAAAACTTGAACAAATCCAAATGATAAGATAGAAAGATATTGAAGGGGTTGTCTGTAGAGATGTGTTTTTATAAGCTACTTAAAACAGACCAAAGGTTCAGCATGGAGCTTGGGGAACATGGTTCTAGTATGTCGAGGCTCACACATCAAAAACACCCATGTTTCTGCAATTGGAGCGAGGAATGAATAAAATACATAGATTCGAGGACCTGAGTGATCGAGAAGGGGAATCAGTAATGAGCAGATCAGAAATGTATCTGGGGCAGGGTCTTTCAAAGCCATACTAAAGCCTAACCCAGTCACAGTAGGTGTGTGTGTGTGTGTGTGTTTGTGTGTGTGTGTGTGTGTGTGTGTGTGTGTGTGTGTGTGTGTGTGTGTGTGTGTGTGTGTGTGTGTGTGTGTGTGTGTGTGTGTGTGTGTGTGTGCCTGACGGAGTGGGCACGTGTGGAGTGGACTTTCTATGTTAGGGTTAGGGTTAGTCTTTTTCTAACAACAAACATGGATTCAACCGTATTTTGAATGCATTGACGATTTCTCTCGAGCAAACAGCCAGCGAGCAGCAATACACATCCGTAAAGGTATGTTAATCACCACAAGAACAAACGCTTACACAGTAACGGTAGACGATTGCCAAAGAGAGGAACCATAAAGTCCACCGTAGACCATCATCCAAAGGCCTGAACAAAGAGCTCGTTCCTTTACAGCTCACCCTCCCTGTGGGGAAGCCTCCCATGGGCGATGCCATAGTCTGAACGGTGGTATCAAATAAAGGCCTTTCTAGGAAGCCCTAGGGGGTGCCCCGGCGGTTAGGCATACATGCTCTCCTCCTGTAGCTCATATGTTGGTTTTCCATTGTTACCTTCTGTCTTTCGGTCGTTGATTTGACTACGAGCTGAATACGGTGAGGATTTTGGAACCTTGGTATGACGAAGATCGAATAAAAGTATAATAGTTGAATTTTGGAACGATTTCAGACATTACATAACTTTACATTTGAAGAGTTTAAAATACCTTATATATGGTGGATTTAGATCATGTGTGGACTACATATGCTTGTAATCGTTTCTTAGAGGTTAACTTTGTTCAATGAATCTTTGATACATTTTTATTAAATCTCTATACATAGATATATATAGAGAGATTTAACATATATGTAGACAATCTAGTGCCCTCTTGTGCACCAATGAATATCGCAAGGAACAAAAGTCACGAACTGTGAGAATATTGAAATGCATCATAATTTAAACAATATTTAAAATTCCATAACCATTAAACCCCAATAGGTAATCACATTCACAGGATTATGCAGATGTTTAACATTTGTTACATTCAGATAATTTAGCCTGACATTATACAATGCCGATAAATCAAGAGCTGTCCTCATTTTTGTCCATAACAAAATATGTTTCATTGCAAAATATCCTAAGTAACAAACTAAAAGGATTTAAAAAAAAGTACGACGCTTCAGCTCGAGGTCAGCAGTCAGTTCTCCGTTTGTCAACACAACCCGGAAGGTGTTGTCCAACACTCCGTTCCTCTCGCGATACTAGAAGTAATGGTATTGCTTTCAAACATGGCGTCGGAAGGAGAGGCGGTTAATGCTGCAGCCGCTGAACTAGAGACTGCCGAGGGGTAGGTCTCTCTAGGATGAGAAATACACTACTTTCTTAGTATTGTACATCTAGATATTACACTGCGCTGCTGATTAAACACCACGCAGTGTCTTATGGTTTCAATAGGAACCGCAAATCGTAAATGCAGTCATGGAGGCACTCAGACAACTCACATTCACACAGCTTCCTTTGTATGAAGATACATATAATACATATAGCAACTTTACTAAATAAAGCAATGTCATTAACCATAGCGTGGCTTTGCCAGAAAGCTTCAATGCAAATGTTTTTTGCATTAATCTTTAATAGTATACTTAGTACATCACATAACAGCTCACACAACCATCACTATGAAGACGCTTTCTCAGCATCAACAGACAAGTTGGGAACGCTTTGACTCACGATGCATGTCATTAGGTTAACAGCTTACATTATTTATATTGTATATGTTCTCAGCGCTAGATAGGCCGACAGTAACCGTGTAACCCGATGTCATATTCTAGCCCGTTTTGGTCCAAACTGCACCCATTAAGTTGTCTCGGTTTTTTTCCCTCTAGAAATTAACGCGAATGAAGCTTATTGTCGACAGCTAACGTTATTATAATTTATGATCTATTTATGATCTCTTGATATTACTTATGCAAACGCATTTTATTATAAAGACCTACCACCTTCTTACAGTGCCTTAATACGCATATGCATCATTGATTTTGAACGTATCTGCTGTATCATTGCGTTATGATGTAGGCCTGTTTATCCTAATCCACCACATTGTATTTCTGCAGCGATGCTTCATTTAGTGAAGTGCCAGTAAGCATGGATACAGAATCATCTAACGGCAAAGAGGGCATGGTAATGTCAAGACTATTATCAACGTATTGCTTACTATCTCTCGTAATGTTAAAATGTATGTTCAAAATGTTATGATTTATATTTTTTTGAGACGTAATTATTCTTTTACAAAATATCTGTTGCAGTTGTTATTATTATTAATATTATTATCAGCCTTGTTATTACTCTGTCAGACTCACTTTCTGTGAATTCCTGTGATACGTATTCGTTGTATTATCAATGCTGATGTAATGTTGACCTCAAGGACACCGGAGGGGAAGGCTCGGAGGCGGCCGACACCCAGACGGCTTCGGGGGACGAGGAGAGCGGCCGACAGCTGGGCGAGGTGGAGCTTCAGTGTGCGCTGTGTATGAAGTGGTTCACCGCCGACACCTTCGCCATTGACACAGCGTACGTAGACTTTAATCATCAATACACTCGTCCTCTCAGGGGCAGAATAGCGGGTGTGCTGTTGGATTCCCTGCTGAAAGGTTCAGAACCCAATGTCAACATTATACTTGTAGCCATTCCTTGAGCAATATGGTGCTGCTAACCCCTACCTGCATGCTGAGCACCTGTATCTAAAAACAAATTCACTGTAAGCCTGCTAAACGACTTGAGATGAATTGGATGGTGTAGTGGTTACGTTGTTAGACTCTCAGACGCCAGAAAGATTCTCGTGTTTAATCACCAATGTCTGCAGCCTGAGAGCAAGATGCCCTAACATCCTACCTGCTCCTTAGTGATAGGTATTTGCGTCCACTGTAAGTTGCGTCCACTAAATTACACTGTCTGTTAACCAATCGTCATTGGTAATTGGTTAACCGACATGTACTGTAAAGACAAATATTGCTTTAACCTTGTACTTGACTTTGCTCCCCAGGACCTGCCTGCCCTTCATGACCAACTACGTGTTCCACTGTAACGTGTGTCACCACAGCGGCAACACCTACTTCCTCAGGAAACAAGCCAGTAGGTGTTGAGGTCTAGTCATGGGATCCATGTGTCCATATGCAATTCTGACATGAGGGCTTTCTGGTTGTTATTTATATTTTATTTTCTCTAGAAAACAATTGAGACAGGATAGTGTAGGGGTTAGGCTGTATGACTCTCAGCCAAAAGGTGTTGGGTTTGAATCCCGGTGTTACTGGTAGGCTTTTTTGCGCTAAAGGGCCAAACCCTGATTCTGAATCCACTCAAAGTCACTTTTAGATGACAGTCTACTCAATGGAACTAAGTTAGTAACCAAATGTCGTGGACAGTTAGCACTTGTTTCTGAGATATATGATTGAATACGTCGTTTGGGGTGGTAGACCTCAAGGAGATGTGCCTGACGGCGCTGGCCAACCTAACCTGGAGATCCAGGACCCAGGAGGAGCATCCAAAGACCATGTTCTCCAAAGACAAGGTAGGCAGAGTCCCATCCCATAATATTCTTGACTAAATATATTTGACAAAGCTTGATATGGTACCAAACTAAATATCATTTATTTAAGGTGATAGCCTAGATGTATTAACTTTGATTAATCTACTTTAACAAGCATTCACCCCTTTCCTTGATGTGCATTAGAGGGGCTGTTTACTTTTAATTCATAAAGATAAATTTCACCTCTTTGTTTTGCTAGGACATAATACCGTTCATCGATAAGAACTGGGAGTGTATGACCACACGTCAGAGACCCGGCAAGCTGACCTGGCCAAACAACATTGTGAAGACCATGGTAATGCATTACATATAATTATTATTATTATTATTACTATTATTATTATTATTATTATTATTATTATTATCTCCATCTCAGCCATTGAGTGATTTGGTTTTCCATATTGATCATCAGCCTTCAAGCAGTGCATCTCATTTAAAACAGTCATGTCTGCAGCAATATATAATAATAACAAAAAGAATCGTAACTATATTTTGATAGGATTTGAATCTTGTGTATTTTCCAGAGTAAAGAGCGGGACGTGTTCCTAGTGAAGGAGCACCCGGACCCCGGCAGCAAAGACCCAGAGGAGGAGTACCCCAAGTTCGGGCTCTTGGACCAGGTACCTTGGCTCTTATGTGCAGCTTTAACTGTCATGGTTTATAACTGAATATCCTTCTTATCCTGTACCTGTATATTGAGTAATTGTTGAGACCGCGGCATTAGGAGACACGTTCACACGATCCCCTCCTGCCCTTGAAGCAGCTTGACAGACTGTCAACATACGTGTATTGTTCTGATACATATTGATGTCTTTATGAACACAGGACCTGGGAACCATCGGGCCGTCCTACGACACACAGAAGCAAACCACCGCTGCCCCTACCGCGGCTGGACTCAACGGTAGGCCCTGGCGAGATCCGGCTGGGACCGGCTGTGCGATCAAAACAACCAACCCGTTTTGATATTGACACGACGAGTGACGAGAAAGTGTTTTGTAGATCATTGATACTGGCCAAAGATCTACAAAAGGTCTATAGAGTTGGAACTTGATGATTGATCATGGAAGTTCTGTGTTTTCCAGGTGGATCTGCTTTCTCAGGTGAATATGTGGTATTTTGGCGCTTTTTTTTTTTTTTTGTGGTCTTGTCATTTTTTTTTTATCCCCCTCTGGATGGAAGTTGGCCCTGAGGTTCAAAACATTCGCAACTCCAGAACGATCACTATCAACGTTAAAAACCGGTGTTGGGGATCTTACGGGCAACTCAATCCAAACCCAATGTAACCTCCCCTTGTTTGCTCTCTGCATATGTCTGGTGCTTATGCCCTGCTTCCCCCCGCCCCCTTTACTTTGATTGGTCCATGATGTCCCTGTTTACTTGTTGTGGCTCCCGGTCCCCCCGTCTTCTGCTTGCTGCTCGCAGGCTTTGAGACCTCCCTTAGTCCCCCTGTCTCATATGACGCGCGCTACGATGGCGGTACGCCTCGTCTGGTGCCCTTTGGCCACCTCCTTCCCCTCTGCCCCCCTGTCTCCAACCGTCTTGCTCAGTCCCCTGTCCAGCCCTTTTAAGCAGTAGTTGCACAATTATTATTATGTTAAGGTTCTTCTGTGAAGTGCTCTAATGTAGGGTAATGGGTGTCTCGATGTATAAAAGGATCTATGACCTGATGGTCTGGGCCTCTGCTTGTTGAATCGGACTGGTTTGGAACTGGTACTGTACTCGGAGTTTGACCGGCGTCTACAGAAATCCTCTTTGTTATTGGATCAACACCGGTCTCTGGGTCAAAGGTGGCCCAGGTCTACCAATTCTATCATTGCTGTCCTTTAAAGCTATTCAATTCTGAAAGGGGATATTGTGAAATAATCTCAGAACATGGATAGAGCACAATCCATCTACTTCAGTGTACATAGTTATTAAGTAAGTTCTTGTTAGTGTGTGTACTACCTCATTCAGGTTGTCAATGTTGATGTTCCATGTTGGCTTGTGCACAATGTCAAGTTAGTTTGTGCATTTAGTTTGTTTCAGTTTGTTAACAGTTTAAGTCAGTTGTTAAACGGTTTGTTTCAGCTAGGTTGGGCATCACATCCTTCAGACAAGTATCATCCATCAGATCATGTTGGTTTGGTTGGTTTAGTTTCTTTCAGTCAGTTTGTCTAGTTTGTTAGTTTGTGTACGTCTTTCAGACTTTCCAAGTTAGAAAGACACCGTATATAAACTGTTTCTGTTTGTTCATATACAGCCTCTTTAGTTTGGACACAGAGGCTATATATGAACTGTCTTCCTGTCCTTCCACGTTGATCCTTTGCTTGACGGGCAGCCACGCCACTCCCCGCTGTTCCTCCTGTCTTCCTCCTGTGCTTGCTGTGCAGCAAAATAATTCCTAATATCTCTTGACGCATGAAAGAGTGAGTGGGGTCCGGGGCTACGAGATGAGGCCATAGAGTACAAAGTCACCACAGAACTGAGGTGCGAGAGTTTCGCCTGTCACGGCGTGGTCTCTGGCGCTACGCGCAGAGAGTAACACCGCCGGTACAGTGCGGTGCCCACCACTGTCTCATGGGAGTCTCTCTGTCGCACCCGTCTGTTTCCTCGTCGCTCTGTCAGTCTGAATGCGTTTCTATCAGATGTGTTTTACCAATGCGTTCGGTTGTGTTAAAAGCTGTTGTTGTTGTTGTTCTTGTGGCCCTCAGGTGCCTTGGCCCCTGGCCCCGGGAAAGGCAGAGGGGCCAAGCGTAAGCAGCAGCAGCAGCAGGAGGGGGCGACTGCAGGGGCCGCCAAGAGAACACGCAGGTAGGAAGCAAGGATACACCCTCTGTAGGAGAAGAGGGTACTCCCTCTGTAGGAGACGAGGGTACACCCTCTGTAGGAGACGTGAATACACCCTCTGTAGGAGACGAGGGTGCTCCCTCTGTAGGAAACGAGGGTGCTCCCTCTGTAGGAGACGAGGGTGCTCCCTCTGTAGGAGACGAGGGTGCTCCCTCTGTAGGAGACGAGGACACACCCTCTGCTACCAACCTCTTCATGAGGCTGCTAGGAAACAAGGAAACACTTATGCAGTGGTTACCATCACTGCATAAGGCAATCTCATATCAACGTGTAAGGGATTCTATTAAGCAAAAATTAAATTAAGCAGATGAAAGGAGGTTGTTGTGTAAATTCAAAAAAGGGAGCTGGGCGTATTACCTACATGGTTAGCACCCCCCCCCCCCCCCCCCCCCCCTAAGACAACAGCCTTTAACCCTCCTGTCGTCGCCCCCTTTCCCCCACAGCGACCCCCTGTTCTCGGCCCAGCGCCTGCCTCCGCATGGCTACCCGCTGGAGCACCCCTTCAACAAGGACGGCTACCGCTACATCCTGGCCGAGCCGGACCCCCACGCCCCCGACCCAGAGAAGCTGGAGCTGGACTGCTGGGCGGGGAAGCCCATCCCCGGAGACCTGTACCGGGCCTGTCTGTACGAGAGGGTGCTGCTGGCGCTGCACGACAGAGGTATGAGACGGTGGACTGGTAGCAGTCATGGTGCTGCTAAGGGTGGGTCTGATTGCTGCATGTCGTATTTAGTTATAGTACTTAGTTATGTAGCATCTTATCATAGCTATCTAGGTTGAACATGGGGAATGGGTTCAGCTAGCGATTGTTGGTGCTTTGCACTTGGCATTGAACATCCTTATTGTACCGACAGCGATATATGGTTTCACAATATGACAAATGTACTTGTTGTTAAGTCGCTTTGGATAAAATGCCCTGAATGTAAATGGTTACGGCAGGTAGGAAGCCGGTGGACCTACAGCAGTTATGCCTCCCTCTACTAAGGTTTGGTCTCATTAAGACAGAGGTACGGCGTAGGGCTGGGTAAAAATATCGATTCATCAATGCACTGCAATTTATTGGTTCTCGATTCAGGTGAGGTACCTGGCAATACCCAGCCCTAGTATAGTGGCATGGTGCTCCCAGTAGTGATTATGCTGCTGCTGAGTCACAATACTTGATGATAGTGGCTATCTTTCTTTTTTTTTTTTTTTGACAAACATAAGATTAAAATACTGAACACAAACCGTAAACGCTGTAATCTCCAGCCAGAACGTATCTAACGGGATCTGTGTTTGTTGTGTGTCTTTGATTTGATTGATTCCTCCAGCTCCGCAGTTGAAGATCTCTGATGACCGGCTGACGGTGACCGGGGAGAAGGGTTACTCCATGGTGCGGGCGTCCCACGGCGTGCGGAAAGGCTCCTGGTACTTTGAGGTGTCGGTGGACGAGATGCCCCCCGACACGGCCGCCAGGCTGGGCTGGTCGCAGCCGCTCGGTCAGTACCCCAACACACACACACACACACACACACACTGGCTGACAACACGGTAATGACACACGCGCACACAGCGGCAAAGACAGTCATGTCACACAGACGGGCTCAGTCATGTTTCACAGACGGACAAAGTCATGTCACACCTGCCGACAGACAGACAGACAGACAGACAGACAGACAGACAGACAGACAGACAGACAGACAGACAGACAGACAGACAGTTATGTCAAACAGACAGACAGTTATGTCAAACAGACGGAGACAACCACAGTCGGATACACTTCCAGATAGGTGCACACAGAAGTGGTCAGACTCCCACGCACACATGTACAAGACCCACCTGCAGTGTTGTTGTGTCGTTCCCCCCCCCACCCACCACTAACCCTCACCTCTCTCCTCCACCTTCACCGCTGACGGCCACAGGTAACCTGCAGGCCCCGCTGGGCTACGATAAGTTCAGCTACTCCTGGCGCAGCAAGAAGGGCACCCGCTTCCACCAGTCCATGGGCAAGCACTACTCCTCGGGCTACGCCCAGGGGGACACGCTGGGCTTCTTCATCGAGCTGCCCGACGGCACCCAGACCGCCAAGGCCCTGCCCGACACCTACAAGGACAAGGTACCCCCCCCCCCCAGGGGAACCTGCGCGGAGACGAGCCCCGTTCGAGATCAGCCTCCGCTTTGAGTTTTGGGTGGATGTGGCTCTGTTCTTTAGTTACGCGTCGAGAATGAACATGGTTGAGGTTTAGGCCGCACAAAAGCTGTTGCTAGTGCTATTGCTAATGCTGATGTTGGGTCTCCTTTCTCGAGGATGGTGGCTTTATCCTTTTTAGGTAATGTTTGCCTGGTACCCATGGGGACGGACCGATCTAGCACTTGAATCAGGATGCTAATACTCACAATGGTACTGCAAGGACCTATGAGTAGGTTTTCCACTGTTGGGTGGAGCTTTGAATAGTACCACAACACTACAGTACCAATAGTACCAGAACCAAGCTGGTAATGGTACCGCTACTATAAGAAGGTGTTCAGAACCATCAACCTATTAATAGGATGGTACCAATCGGTCAGTTACAATACTATCCATTGAATGTATAGTTACAAAATCAAACTAGTAAGGGTGCATCTGGTTCCAATGCTGAAAGTCTAAAAGAGTTTAATAGTTCAAATACCAAGCTTTTGACAATGCATCCTGTTGAAAAACTAAACTATTAATAGTGCATCTGGTTGGAATACCAAACTATTAATAGTGCATCTCGTTAAAATACCAAACTATTAATAGTGCATCTCGTTAAAATACCAAACTATTAATAGTGCATCTCGTTAAAATACCAAACTATTAATAGTGCATCTGGTTGGAATACCAAACTATTAATAGTGCATCTGATTGAAATTCCAACTATTAATAGTGCATCTGGTTGAAATACCAAACTATTAATAGTGCATCTCGTTAAAATACAAAACTATTAATAGTGCATCTGGTTGAAATACCAAACTATTAATAGTGCATCTCGTTAAAATACCAAACTATTAATAGTGCATCTGGTTGAAATTCCAAACTATTAATAGTGCATCTCGTTAAAATTCCAAACTATTAATAGTGCATCTCGTTAAAATATCAAACTATTAATAGTGCAACTAGGTGAACACATAGCAGATAACTGTGTGTTTCTGCATAGTTGAAACACCAAGGTGTGTGTGTGGGTGTGGGTGTGTGTGTGGTATAAATACCAAGCTGTTCATTGTCTGTGTCAAGTGTGTTTACCTGGGTGATCTCTGCCCCCCCCCCCCCCCCCCCCCTCCAGGCTCTGATCAAGTTCAAGAGCTACCTGTACTTCGAGGAGAAGGACTACGTGGATAAGGCCGAGAAGAGTCTCAAGTCCATCACCCCCAGCCGGGTCAGCACCAATCTACACCCGCCTTAATCCCTACCTGCTCTTCTCCTCCACCCTAGTCTCACCAATCCACACCCGCCTTAATCCCTACCTGCTCTTCTCCTCCACCCTAGTCTCACCAATCTACACCCGCCTTAATCCCTACCTGCTCTTCTCCTCCACCCTAGTCTCACCAATCCACACCCGCCTTAATCCCTACCTGCTCTTCTCCTCCACCCTAGTCTCACCAATCCACACCCGCCTTAATCCCTACCTGCTCTTCTCCTCCACCCTAGTCTCACCAATCTACACCCACCTTAATCCCTACCTGCTCTTCTCCTCCACCCTAGTCTCACCAACCGCACTTTAGAACCATATCCCAGGCTGATGGCAGGCGCAAGACAGATCCCTGGCCCTTACCCAGTATCATCCCCACCCTTAGCCCCCATCATCGCCACCCCTACCATCCCCTCCCTGACCCTCCATCATCCCCCCCCCCTCCCACCATGAGTCATCTTGAGCCGTACTCCTCTTCACACCCTCTTCTCTGTGATGTTGTACCGTCTGACCGGACCTCAGTGCACTCTGTTGAACTCGGGTTATGTTTCCCTATCTCCATCAGATGGTGTTCTACAAGAACGGGGTGAGCCAAGGAGTGGCATACGAAAACCTGTTTGAAGGCCTCTATTTCCCCGCCATCTCACTCTACAAGAGCTGCCAGGTGGGTGCTCTGCGTTGGTGTCCTTATGGAGTTAGTGGCGGGGTAGTGAAGGGGGTTAACTGGTCTAAACCCTGTGCATTTCGTCACAAACACCCTAGATACTAGACTACCCTGCCCCTGGTATGTATGCTTGAAGATGCTTGCACAGGGAATAAAAGTCGTTGGTACTTGGCAATCCTAACCCTTGGTTAGGCAAGTACAATGATTGTGCTCGAACTGTGTGTCACCTAAATCCTCTTGGAGGTTTAACTTTTGTTGTTCTGTTCCAGGTGTCTGTCAATTTCGGGCCAAACTTCAAACACCCTCCTAAAGACCTCAAATACCAACCGGTGGGTAGATCTAAAATACAAATACCGGTTCCACCACGTGTAGGGCAAAGCATTAAGCATACGACTTCAGAAGCCCTTTCCCTGAATCTCGGTTTCTAATCTCTGTTTATAACCTGCCGTCTTGTCTCTTCATTCTCCCTCTGCCTTTCTCCCAGATGAGTGACATGGGCTGGGGGGCCGTGATCGAGCACACGCTGGCAGACATGCTGTACCACGTGGAGACGGACGTGGACGGCCGCCGTAGCCCCCCGTGGGAGGGCTGAGACCCCCCCCCCCTCCCCCTTCTCCCACACCCAGTCATACTCGACGTCCAACCCAAAATCACCAAAAAGGTTTTGGTGTTTTCTTTTTGCTAGACATGTTGTTCTTTACTTTTATGCGTCCCCCGCTGTTTTAAGACATTCTCGCGTGGTTTCAGGTCGGCTGCCATGTGACGATCTCTGGTTGTACGGTTTTAGCCGGCTGAGGTCACTTCCATTTTTTTAAAAACATCTATTCCTCTCTAGAGTGATTCCACTCCGTTGGAGACTAGGGGCCTTTTGATTGTTTTAGTTCCTTGCAGTCGTTGTTTTGTTATATTCTGGGTTAAATAAAGTTTATATATGTGAGTTCTTGGATTCCTTATACAAGTGAACTGAGAAAACCATAAACGGGCCATCTGATGGTAAGTATTGGTTGTCATAAAGTCATACATTTTAATGATTTATCTGCTTTAAAAAACAATCTTTTACAAAAACACACTCCGGTACATTATATAAACCATTTCTTGCTTCACCCTATAAGATAAAAGTGTGCCATTTGGTGAAAGCTCTAGTCCGAAGTCCTGCAACGCCGTGAGTCCACAGTGGTCGTTGTCGCTTTTGGCAGTGGAGCTACACAAACATGACCCATATCGGCATACGGGTCTGCAATGGAAAGGTTCAAATGTCTCCTCCGGTCGAGCAGTCATGCGTCCCTTACGGGTCATCCTGCCGTGTTTTCAGTGACCACTAGAGGGCAGAGCTGACTAGTTTTCGCTCCAATATGGGAGTGCGGGAGATCAGGATGGGCTCGCCCTCCTCGTAGCTTTCTGGCGTGCAGAGACCTTTTGAGTGGTTTGGGCTCTGATAAAAAAAAAAAAAGGGCACATGGAACAAGATTTGTTAACAATTGATGTCCTCTTTATATTAAATAATGAATTACCCTTGTTCAAACAAAATGTATTGTGTAATCTTGCATACTATCTTAGTATCCATACTATATCCATACAGACAATGTGGAATTTGATATAATACTAAATCCACAATGTAACCTTAATTTAAAAATAAAAATGAAACATGGCCTTACATCAGACTCCATTCACATGAATAAAAAATGCTACCGTTATACAAACAAAAAGTAATTTTACATGCAGTATTAATACTATAGAAAGGGCTATATCAAATTTTACATAATACTAAATCCATAATACTGTACAACTTAGAATGAAATATGGAGCCTTACATCAGACTACATTCACACAAATATCATCCATCCAAAATGCAACAATCTGACATACCATGTGATTGAAATAAAAATGTGTGCTAACTACTACAGCAATCAGAATGAGGAAAGATATTTTCTTGTATATGTTCTAATAACTGATTCATCTGATAATACAAAGAAGCGCAAAGCGGTCCCTGTGGGCTTCCATACTTGTAGTTGTTATGAAGCTTTCCGGTTTTACGTCGTAGCCTACGAACCTCTGAGGGGCGCTTCCTGAACGCTCTTATTTCGGAAGAATGGAAGGTTTACGTAAAGACACGTAAGAGCCTTCGAACCTCCGAGCTGTTTTGAAGCCCCCAATGTGGCAATAGCCCCCCCCCCCCTCTCTGCACGTGCCCTTGTGGTACTTCCGATTGTTGTTGAGAAACGACAACAGAGTATTGAGACCTGTAATGCAAGTGAGTTACAGGACTCATGCATGGATGTTCTCTGTCTTGGGTGTGACTTGCTTTGGGGCTTTTGCTATGCATGCTCCTGTTTTTTTAATATGTGTTTCTTGGATGGGATAACTGGTAGTGGTTGGCAACAGGATCTACATAAAATAACCTTATCACAGAGGAAGGCATCCATCAAACCTACTGAATAATAATAAAAATAATTCAAAAAGTATATTCACAGACCTCTCCAATTCAGCTTGTAAAGTCTTGTACAAACTTAAGGATTATATGGGTGCGGTCTGAATCCAGTTTTGTGTAGTTTGTACTTCCTCAAGTCCGGAATGCTGTCAATAGGCTTCGTCACATGAACGTGTCTGGCCTGGCAGGTGAGTGTATGATAATTAGTTAACTGCCAAGCTACGTAGCCAGTAGGGAAAATCCACCACTTAATTGGTGTGAAGGGATTTGGAAACGGACTGAAATTACTTGAGATTTCATGGGACAGAATAAATATGTATTCTTTGGATGCTTAATGCACACTTTTGATAACCCCTCATACATAATTATATGTAAACTACAGATGAAGTTGCCCATTACTTTAATGCAAATGGCTGCGTTGTTTGTCACTTGATCTACAGTTTCATTGCTTAAATCCATCTCTTGGTTTAGGGCCACATTGTAAACACACGCACACAAAACAAGAAGACGAGCAGTCGATCGCGCAGCAACGTCTCCCGGGGTTACAGCGATGCCCGACTTGGCGTTGACCCGGGTCAGGTGCCCGACCCTATACCCCCTCCGTCCGTCGTGGACGGGCGTCCCTCTCACCTGTTTGCGGCAGAAGCGCTCCCGTAGGTGCCGTTTGCTCTGGCTCTCGGGGACGGGGATGTGGGACCAGTCCAGGTCGGGGGACCGGGACCCCCGGGGGCCAAACAGGTTCAGCTCCAGGAAGCACCCCGTCTCGATCATCTTCAGAAGAGGGAGGAGGACGGATGAGTGAACTCAAGCTCACAGACAACGGGGCGCCCCCCCCCCGGTGGCTAACCCGGGTAGAGCGTACCACATAGGCTCCCAGGACTATAAAGTCCTGGGAGCCTATACGGCTTGTAATGGCTAATCGCACTCCCACCTGGGGGAACAATGCGCCAGCTTTAAATGTGTCCTACGCGTGTTGTAGGAGCAGGGCGGCTCTCGGTGGGCGTGTCACTCACCTCGTTCTGCCAGTTGACGCAGACGCTGCCCGTGTTGAACTTGCTGTAGAAGTGGTCGTCGGCGCAGTCCAGGCTGACCCCTTTGACGGTGGAGAACTCGTCAATGTCCTGCACGTCGCTGCAGTACACCAGTTTGGGCTGCAGGGGGGGGTGGCAGAGGAGAGGAGGGATTATGGAGGGGAGGTGGAAGAAGCTACAGGCTCCTCATCGTCAAACCCCTTCTCCTGGGGTCAGGTTGGGGGGGCAGCAGCTCCAGCTGGGGGCTCCAGACCTCCCTTTCCCGGGGGCCACATTGAACGGCTCTGATGGGGGGGATCCCGAGGCGTTCCCAGGCCAGTGTTGAGATATAATCTCTCCACCTAGTCCTGGGTCTTCCCCAAGGTCTCCTCCCCGCTAGTCGTGCCTGGGGATGCATCTTTGCCAGACGCTCAGGCTACAGAAGCTACAGGCTGTGCACTCTAAATGGATGGACGTTGGTCTGGTCTGAATCCCAGAGTGATTTTTTTATCAAATGTCCCGAGCAATGTCAATCAAGCCAGCCTTTGCTCAGTTGTTGTTTTGAGCTGCTCAGATGCAATAATTGAATTTGTGGCAAGAAATCTCCTGTGCTGAGAAAATCTGTTTAACCGTTACTCTGAATTATCAAGTAGAATATGCTCGAGTTTGAGCAGTTGCGTTTACATCGGGTTTAAATGGAGGCACCACGAGCCCGGCCTCCAACATCCTGAAGTTGACGGTGTTGAAGAAGGCATGTGACTGCACATCTGCTGCTCCTGACGGCTGGCAGCCCAGCCTCTGTTCAGGGTCTCTGGTCAGGAGCTGTGAAAAAGTCAAATTTAGTAAAAAAAATAAAAAAAATCCCATTATTAGACCACGTGTATGCTGCTAGTAGGTCTTCACTGTATTGCCTTCCACTATCTGAAAGACAATATGGTTGTTTTTTACACAGACATCTAGAATACTTGGCTGTGAGCTCTCACCGAGCGACACAGATCTATGGTCTGGGTGTTGAAGGATTTGGGAGAATATTCGATTTGCCCCGCCCGAATGCGTCTTTCCATCTCCTCCTTCTTGGCGTTATCTCCTCGTTCCCGAAATGGTGGCCGCCCGGCGGTCATCTCGTATACCAAGCACCCTAGCCCCCACCAGTCAGGGCTCATCCCATAATACTGGTCGTCAATCACCTCTGGAGCTATGGGAACAAAAAAACGCAAAAAAAGAGGGTTTGATTACGGATTACGGATGTGTTTTTATGCAGCGATTAAAGGACCTCTATTATACCGCCTGGAGGGATTGTTAATTCCCTTTACAAGCCACTCACAAATCGATTAGATAAAGACATCACAAGTGGGAGGCTACACCCAGAAGTATGACGGATGGATCAGCCAATGAGTTGGTACAGTCCACAGGGTAGGCTGGTAGGTAGATCTATTTTGAAATAGCTTTTAACGTGGCTCATTAGCATCCCACCTGGTGGTGAAAAGGTGGCCCTTTAAATGAGTGCAACAGACTGCATTTCATCAACTATGTTCATTATTATTATGGGATGTCCCTACCCATGTAACCCATGGTACCCACTCTCCCTCGCACGAGACTTCCTTCTCTCAGCTCGACGGCCAGTCCCAGGTCTGAGATGCGAATGTGTCCTGCCATAACGACAGAAGCAAAGCAAGCTCCTTTTAGAAACATCCAGGTTAATCATAATGAAAAGTGGTTCTACAGGTTATTTTGCATTGTCAAGTCATTCATACAAATCAACATAAGTATGTTAATGAGGCAGTGCATTTGGTTACGTTTGCATCAACTTCAGCAGCATTTCCGGGTCACAGTAAATAATTTGCATTTTGCATTTTCTTCCTGAAAAACTGTTTTCAAAAGCAACATTCAGGTGAGAATGAGATCAATCAAGGCATATAATTAATAGTGCAGCAACAATTGTTATTTGTAATTCTAATCAATATCATGAGTTGTGGTCAAGTTGAAATGAGTATCTAGTTTGTCAAAAATGCTGTGTTAAAGGGAGTGACTGTTGTTATGTTTAAGAAAACATTATTTTCCCGAGTAGCAACATCATTCTATAAATAGCCTTCGCCACACCCAGCAAATCCTTTATTTCCTGAATCTTAGCCAACAAACAGTGACGCATTCCTTTAAACAGCACTTCCTCATAGCGCTAACGCTGCTAAACAATGCACTCTGTGATGTGGTGATTCCGGTGACTCTGTGAGCTATTCGGTTCACTGCCCCGGTAGCAGCGGTCGTCGAGTAGTAAAAAGGTTTGCACTAATATGTTTCATGGCAGCCGACCGAAGATAGCTTAGAGCGGTTATTATTTTGTAGAGAATTGGTTCCAGTAGGAGAGCCACATCAGTGTACAGCGTCAGGTCAAAGACAACAAGTGAACCGCTTTTACAAAGACGTGGTCTGCTTTTGTTTTTAGGTTGGGACACAGATTTAAGGTGGTTTGACCGTGGTATTATCGACACAAGTACTCGACATATCCCTGCCCCTGAATGCACTTCCACCTGTTCCCTGGACCAGGGAACAGGTGGAAGAGTGGTCTAAACTGGTTCAGTCCTGGTACATAACTTACATTAGAGAGGTAAACCATGATTAGTGTAACGAGCTACACCTGGTGATCTGATCTATAGAGCCCCCTGAATAACGGCCCAGCACCCTAAAAGAGGGAGGTTAACAAAACATACTTTTTCTTAATGTAGACAAACAGAATGATGTTTGCTTTTACGCCATCAGTGGCGTGTGTGTTTAAACACTACGAGGGGTTTATTGTTATATATATTAGACGTCTTACCTGCTGCAACTTTGAGTTTGGACCTTTATGTTTTATGATATGAGCATACATTTAACATACATTTTTTGACTGTACATACCATTGTCATCCAAGAGAATATTTTCTGGTTTCAGGTCCCTAAAATGGGAACATGAAATTAAGATCAGTAAGAATGGTGAGCACCATTTGTGAATACCACATAAGTACATCCCATTGTGTCTGGATTTGGCCACCTCCGCATAGCTGCATCACATAAATTTGAAAAGGTAAAGGTAAAGATAGCAAAAAAGCCAACCAGGGTTTTAAACCACAAAAAAAATATGCCAACACTTGTAAAACAATACTAACAACCGGTAATACTAACACCTGTATGACACATTCCTTTTTCTCACGGTTTTGCATGACTTTGCATTAATTGCAGAAAATAAATGTCGGGCCCTCAATGAAAAAGTTTAGATTTTTCGTTATTAAATGAAAACGCACTTATAGTAATAATCCATAGCTGGGTTTAAACGTAGTACAACTTTTGTGTGTGGTGTGACGTCATCGGTTTTTATCACGTTCGTGGATCAACATTTTTTACAGACTGTTGCCTTCTCGGCATGAAGATAAACCACTGAAATCCTAACCGAACCAAGATAACACGTTTTGGCTTCGTATCAAGACAATGAATGCCTCGAATGAGTACCACGACCTACATGCCGTTCAAGGAACTAAATGCCAGTGTTCTGCCTGAAACTTTGTGCGCAAATGTAGCTCATGGCTGCCTCTCGCTTCAAGTTCTAACCCCCGAGGTCGGAAAACACTTGAGGTCACTTCCTGAAGGTGGAGCGAGCGACCCACCTGTAGACGATGCCCTTCTGGTGCAGGTGACGGAGGCCGCAGCAGACCTCCGCGGCGTAGAACTGCACCTGCTCCTTCCGCAGGCCCGCGGGGCCGATGTTGTAGATGTGGAAGCGGAGGTCCCCTCCGTTCATGATGGTCAGCACCATGCACAGAGTGTTCTTGGTCTCGTAGGCGTAGGCCAGGCTCACCTGCGGAGAGGCAGGGAGAACAAGGATGCAGTCACTACTACTCCTGCATTGGTTCACATTGAGAGACGAGGTTGAAGGAGAACCGCTCGTATGAAGGACTACAAAGGCAGACGTTGATGTTCATAATGAGGGGCTGACCAATGGATAGATAAGGCCTGCCTTCAATAAGCCTCATTTTCAGATTATTATTTTGTAGTAGAGTAGATGCTTAGTCAGATGGACATGGTCGAAAGACAGACGGATCAATGTTTGTTCCCCTCCAAGGCACAAGGGTGGTTCAGCAGCACACATCAATACAAAAACAACCCAAATAGAAATCAGTGACAATGGAAGTAATTTAATATAAGAAAGATGACAAGCATTGAGAAATCGTACCACAAATCTGCTGTTGACCTTCTCCAGGATCTGTTTCTCATTGAGGGCCATGGTCTCTCCTCTCCTCTTCTTCACTTGGGTCTTCTGCAGCTTCTTGCAGGCGTACATCTTCCCCGTGGCACGCACCTGGCATGCCCACACCTGTACACGACAACAGGAAGGTGAGTAATCAACGACACCATCAGCACGTTACGCGTCACGCCAGGATGGTCCGATACAGAGTGAGCCTTTGTGTTATGTTTCCAAATTTAGACCATAGGAGATTAGAAGATAAAGAAGGTGGCACATTTTATAATTAGGGCAAGTAAACAATTGTAAGAGATTCAATTGTTCTTATCAAATCATGGTGCAATAATTTACAATATTAAACAATGACATTTGTTCTGACTCTTAATAAAGTGCCACTTTCATTTGTTATGAACATATAACTGCATATTTTAATGAAAATATTGTCACATGTAAGTCCCCTGCTCTCTGAATGCGATCCCATCCCAACTAGTTGTCTGAAGGAGGTCATGCGTACTTTTTCTGTCAGTCATAAACAGCTCTTCAACTTATCTCAAAAACACAACCGCTACATACAACCTTGACTAAACAATCCCTGCCCCAATGATTCTTAATCATTTCAGCCCATTTTCAAACTTCCCTTTTAAGTCTTGAGTATTACAGAAGGCTGTCTATCAACGGTTGGCGAACTCAATTTGAATTCTCATTTCTCTTTCCGCCGTTTTCGACACCATAACATTTGATCGTCCAAGAAATTCTGTTGGTAATTTTTTTGTTCTTCACTTGGTTTGTCTCCATTCTATCCAATCATAATTTCTCTGTTTAGTCAGTCAGATCTCCTAGTTGACCATTAACCATTAACCACCATAAGTCTTAAAGCAATCATGATTTTGCAATCTGGGCGCCAAAGTGGAGGGCAATATCCTTTTCCGTTTTTTTTTCTCAGTTTTAATAAAGGTTACATCAAATATCTCCATTAAATATCATCCAATAATCGAAAATAAAAACCAAGTTGGCCAGCCCTACCTCTCTCTCTTTACGAGAATCTAACGACCGACCTTCCAAAAAAAACGTGCTCACTTCACCCAGCCGGCCGGCCTCGCTAGTTTGGTGTCACCGCCAGTTAGAGTGGACAGGTGGTTATTGAGTCCTTTATTCTGAAATACTACGACTACCTACTAACAAATACGGGCTCAATCTGAGACATTCACACTTCAATCTATTCCTTTCTATTGCCTTTGGGTTGCTTTTGTTCTGTTTTTGTTGTTCGTCTTAGTGTTATAGAAAAAGAGTAGAAACAAAACCGCTCACCACAAATGGCACTGTGAAGGATAACTCCATGTTAGACTAGGACAAGGTGCAGGAAAGTCTTGTGACTATGCAGTTTAAATTGTAACTGGAAGGTACCAGGTCAGACTTTCAAATTGGCAGCCTTACCTGAAGGCATCGTTGAACAAGATGCCTAACCTGCTTGGCATGTAACTGAAGGTCGCTTTGGATCAAAAAGCGCTCATAACTTAATGACTGATTTTTTGGCTGTCTTGCTACAACGTTGCCTCGGGGATGTCATGGTCTTACCTCTCCGAAGCCGCCCTTCCCCAGCTGTCTGTACTGCCTGAAGGTGCGCTTAGTTATCGTCTGCCTTAAAAGCACATGGAAACAGGGGGGTGGGGCTAGTTAGAACTCAACATAAAGTAAGCCTTGTCCTCAATCAGAAGTAAGCATGGGTGGCTTAAAGTTTGTTATGTATGAACAATTATTTTTGGTTGTTTTAATTCAGACATGCAAGCCTAACAGACTGCAGCAAACTGGGTTTATAAAAGATAATATAGCTAAGACGGTTTGTGGTATTTTTTTTGTATAGAAATAATAAATGGTATTGTAATAACATCACTAGTGCACTAAAAGCTTCACTTTTACTAGACAACAAATCGCTAATTACATCTGCAGAGATATTTTTTTGATTTTTTTTCAGTTGAAACAAACAAAACATAACTCAAAAGTATCTCACTGTTAAATATGTTACATAGGCCTTTTCGGATAAAATATAATATATATATATATATATATATATATATATATATATATATATATATATAAAACATTGAATATGTGTATTGTGTACTGACCTCTCCAACTTCTTCCACTGCAGGAAGCGGTCAAAGAACATGCTCTCCTGGTACTGGAGGAATGGACCCCCACTCAGCTGCTTGTGGAGGTCTCTGATCACACACACACACTGGACATGAGCTGAGCAAGCATAAACTACCGCATACCTTCTCCCCCCTTTGTCTCTGGCTGCCTCGCTACCTCTATCTCTGTCTCACTCTCCTTCTTTCTGTCTTATTCTCTCTCTCTCTCTCTCTCTCTCTCTCTCTCTCTCTCTCTCTCTCTCTCTCTCTTTCTCTTTCTCTTTCTCTCTCTCTCCCTCTCTCTTAACCCTCTCTCCCCCCCTCTCTCTCCCTCTCTCTTAACCCTCTCTCTCCCTCTCTCTTTCTCTCTCTCTCTTTCTCTCTCTCTCTCCGTCTCTGTCTCATTCTCTCTTTGTCTCTCTCTCTGTCTCTCTCTTCCTCTCTCTCTCTCTCTCTCTCTCTCTCCGTCTCTGTCTCATTCTCTCTTTGTTTCTCTCTCCGACTCTCGGTCCCAATCTCTCTTTCTCTCTCCCTCCCTCTTAACCCTCTCGCTCTCTCTCTCTCCGTCTCTCTTTCACATTCGCTCTTCCTCTCTCTCTCACTCTCTGTCTCTCTGTCCCATTCTCTCTTTCTCTCACTCCCTCGCCTTTCCCTCTATTGCCTTTCTTTTTCTTTCTCTCCACCATTCTTTCTGCCCATCTCCCTCTCACACCCACCCGTCACTCAGAGAGGCTAGCAAACACACACACACACACACACACACACACACACACACACACACACACACACACACACACACACACACACACACACACACACACACACACACGCACAAACACACACACACACACACGCACACACACACACGCACAGTAGGATCTACAGGCTTACTTCCGACACTCCTTGAAGATGTCGCTGGCGGGGTCGTCTACCAGCGCCTGGATGCAGCTCTTTTCATGCTTCTCCACGGCATCGATGCACTGAGGGGACTGAGGACACAACCAAGGGATGAGACGCTGACGCACACATTTTTGCAGGTGTCGGACAAGCAAAGCAACAATAGGTTGGAAATAGTAGAGTCATGAAGACTAGGAACATCCGAACATGATCCATACAATGACATTATTTTTATTGGTGGGAGGGGCTTAGGGCAGGAGGAGTTTTATTTCATTTCTCTAGAATTATCTCTAAATCTTGCCTAATACCTTTGTATCTAATATTTATTTATTATAAGAAATACCATTAGTTAATAGTGGTTATTGTCTCGGCCGGAGCTGGAGCAGACCGCAGTTCACTGAATGGCCAAAGGCGCCAGTAATGACAAGGAATTTGTGATTCTTAAATGGTAAATCTAAGAATCATGTAACATGTAACCTTCAGTTCAAATTTTCGAGAATGTGACGCTCACTATTGATATACTTCCAATATATATATATATATATATATATATATAATACGTGTATACACTTATATAACACATGTTATAAGACCAATCAGTGAGGCCCATGCTTCGGCTACCTGACTCCACAGGAATCTCCGAATGAGTGCCACACCAACATCACGCCTCTCCTGGTCCGATTTGCTCTCAAAGTTTTCCTGCCAGATACAAATGCTGAATTGTTACAATTACAATTCTGTATGTTTTGTTTTTTATACACATATAGTAGGCTACACATCCTACACTGTACAAATTAATTTAGTATAGAAAATAAGGATGCATTTCAAGGCTGGGATGTATTAATGGGAATGAGGTCGAGCAGGCTGCAGTTCACTTACCAGCCAAAGGGGGCATTAATGAGAAGGAGTTTCTGATTCTTTCTTACACATAGTATTTTTAAAGGGGACCTTTTATGCTTTTTCGACTTTTATGACCTATAAACGTTGTTATAATGATTGATGGTCATGTTTAACAATACTAAAGTGTAAATTAATGACGTACATGCAGTGGTGGGTGGCTGTGCAGAGCGCTAAACACTCGTTTGCGATTAACTTGTTCACATTTCCGGGAAATCATCTACGTAGAGGCACTCCTGCCGCACCCCCATATGCCTGGTCAAATCTGCCCGTGCGCGCGCTTCAAGGAAGGTAACCAATCACAACGGAGTTAGGTTGGCAGGAGGGGGGCGAGGGGGCGGACTAGGACGAAACCGAGCGTTGACAGAGAATGCTGAAAGCGCCCAGATGAGAGGAAGAGTTTTCCGAAAATCTACATCGTTTTTTGTGTATGGTTAAACATGACTATCAATCATTATAACAACGTTTATAGGTCATAAAAGTCGAAAAAGAATAATAGGTCCCCTTTAAGGACTTTGATATTTTTAAGTAGCATTTATTAATAAGATAATAATAAATGCCACTTAATACTATTTCTAAGATTCATACTTCAAATCTTCCCATATTAGCATTTTCACCAAATGCACCAAATAGCACACACCCACTTAAGAAATATTAACCGCAGACTAATTATCTGTGACTCAGTATGTATTGTCTAGTCTGCATTAAGATTTGGTTGATATTAAGACCATATGGTCTTAGGAAACTAAGCTAGTGAACATGGTGGCCTTTACCAATGCATCCAGAAGGGAAATGTAGTTCTGTAGTGCAGGTGAACTTCGGCAGAAAAGGTAGAAGAGCATTTTGCCAATGGGCTGCTTTTCACATAAACTGTGGTAGTCTCGTTCTGACGGATCAAAACAAAACGGAACAAAACAAACATAAGTATGTCATTAAATCCTTGCACAAAGGTAAAGATCGCTACTGTTGGACGGTTGTGTCTGAGAGACCACAGACACACAAAAACCTGCACACACCTACGCTCACGATCAGATCCATACACTGGCTTATATGTGAAAACTTGAGCAGCTCTTTCCATTTTCCACTCTTCCCCTTTCCTCCTCCATCTGGAAAACAGACAAACAGGGAAGAGAAACACCATGGTTATAGGTTAAATAGGTTAATAGACTGGATGTTTAACGTAGCTGCAAGCTAAGCATGTGGTCAGGTGGTTTAGCATAACGTCTGTCAGTGTGAAGGTGTTTGTAGGTTATTCATGGCCCACACTATCTATCCTCTGAGAAAGTCAATTGGCTGTTGGTTGGATTTGGCAGTCAGACTTTAAAACATCCATCTTCAGAATTGTTTCCTATGCGCCCTGTCATTAGTTTCACCAAATGCAATCGTAGCTATGTAATCACCTGCCATGCAAGAACAGCCTGTCAGAGTGAATACACATTTGTCATTAAATATACCACTACTACGGACATGGTTGTCAGAATGGGGAACGGCAGCCAAATTCAAAGTTTAAGGGTTTAGCGCAGCAACAAGTGCCATTAGAAAATTAAATTAATTTAGAAGAAAAAGCTGATTAAAAAAATCACAGCTCATGTAAACAGATTTCATTTCGTTTTTCTTATTTTAGTACGAATGCAGATGTATATCATATAAAATCACTGGCATGCCAAACAAAAGCGTGGAATTTGCATTGTAATCAAAACATACTTGGAGCATAAAGTTTACTTGTTTATCAACAAATGTATCTAGCCCTTAATCTTTGCGTTGACTTGATTGCAATCTGGTGTTTAATAGTCTGGCAGGTCTTGTTTGAAACAATTGCTGGCTTTAATAGAGCGCCTGGTCTATTAATAGCTCAAGAAACTGGTTAGCCAGAGCTAACAAGAGATTCCACATAGCTCTCCTACGTAGCTACTCCTCAGCATAAACAAGTGTAGAAATGTCATTCATTTATTATCCAGACAAACACATTTTGCTCTTTTGAAAAACCTTTCGAAGTCTTTCTCTGACAGCATCTGTCAGAGAAAATACATCTGTTTCCTCCAGGGCAAAGAAAGTCATATTTGTTTTAAGGATTCATTGTTTACTTTTACAAAAAAACGATCTTTGGTCCTCTATCGAATAAACCCACAAAAAGGTTGGTTTAAATGTGTCAACATAATTTTATCATTTATCCTATCTCCCCCCGTAGGGTACATGGTAATTGATAATTATTATAATCATAATAACAAAACAGTAGGCCTACAAAGAACCAAAATGTCTCGAATAAGGTTGCTATACAACACTAATCAAACAATCCATTAATTGGATATTTCATCATTAAAATGTCATCTATGTCATCATCAAAGAATCATCAGTCAAGTGAGACACACAACCTTGAATTAAGACCCCAGAATTCACCGGTTTCAAATGCCTCAACGGCGTTGAAACTCACATGTCGTTCACAGTCTTTCAATTTAAAACAACAGTTCCTTCATAATTCACACACAAACACACACACACACACACACACACACACACACACACACACACACACACACACACACACACACACACACACACACACACACACACACACACACACACACACACACACACTGTTTAAATTTAGAGAAAGCTTACTCTCTCTGGCTCGGATAAGAGCGTTGTTCGCCACCATGCTTTCAATCTCCATGATCCCGGTGCTTGTGCAGGCGGCTCTATCTTCTCCTCACATCGTCCACCTCGGAGGTCCCGTGTCCTCACACCAAAGCGGCCCGGAGTGCGCCGTGCTTCGCCGCGCTCATATCCTACTACCCCGGCGGTACAGCTTGCGGCCAACACTTGGTGTCGTCAGTGTATTCTGTCCCCAGCGCTGAGGGCTCGGTGCTCTCGGTAAAACAACCTCGCTGCTCTCACCTAGGTGTGGAGTTACGACTGCAGGTATGTGGTCTGAGTTGTCGGACTCGGAGTGGGAGGGTGGGGTGGTGGTGGTGGAGTGGAGGGGGAGAAAACACTTTCCTTTGAGCGACTATGGACCGACTGGTTGTTGCTGACGTAGCAGCAGCGGCCCGGCTCGTCTTGTTTTCTATAATTCTGCCCGGCAGCTTTTGTGCTGCACGCCCTGATGAAGGAAGGCGCACCTCTGAGCGGCTCAATTATAGCCCGGTAGGAACATGATTATACACATTGTATGAGATCATCAGAGAACTCCACAAGCACCTGAGTGGTGGTCCATTCCTCCAATGCCAGGGCAAATTTGAGCAATTTAAGGTCAACAAGATCCTGTATTGTGTGCACTATCGAAGGCTGGTCAGGTGTCAGTGTGTGTGCGTGCGTGTGTGTGCGTGCGTGTGTGTGCGTGCGTGTGTGTGTGTGTGTGTGTGTGCGTGTGCTTGTGCGCGTGCGTGTGTGTGTTTGCGTGTGTGTTTGCGGATGAGTGTGGGCGTGGGCGGGTGAAAATGGAATAAAAAAATAGTCATAGTTGGCTGAATGTTTGGGAAAACATGAAAACATGACACCCGGAAGGTGTTCCATTACAGAGGGTGCTCTTGTCTCTCTGGTTATGCAAATAAATACACAAATACCATGAAGTCAACAGTTGGGTTATGGAAAAATGTAATAGGCCTACATGTCGGTCGTGATCTATGTTTTTTTTATGCAAATTAATGAACTGAATATGGTAATATGTTTTTTATCCGACCATCTGTTCAGCGGTATCAGTTTAAAAGAAAAAACATCATGAAAATTAATGTTACCTGTTTAAGTCCAGAATTGCTCTACTACTGGACAGGACCCAAGCATGTGTGTAGCCGTGTAACAGTCCCACCACAGCCATGCCAGCACAATTACGAAGCATTAAAGGCACCCAGTGCAACTTTCGAGGCTTAAAAATAAACATTCAATTTCTAGTCTTTTTTACACTTAGTAAGTTTAAATAACTCCATACAATTACATACCGACATTCAAGCAGCAAAGATGAGACGTCGTTGTGTGGTGAGAACTGATAGAAAATCGATAACAACAACAATGCCGCCATTTTCTTTATTTTTTGTAACCTACAATAAATAAAGCAGGCTTCCAGTCAATGGAAAAATGGCTTCTCCCCACCGGCGATTGTTGTTGTTTACGATTTTCTATCAGTTCTCACCACACAGCGACGTCTCATCTTTGCTCCTTGAATGTCGATATGTAATGGTATGGAGTTATTGAAACTTACTACGTGTAAAAAAGACCAGAAATTGAATGTTGATTTTTCATTGAATGTTTACATAAAGTTGCACTGGGTGCCTTTAAGGTTCCTTTTTATTTATTTAATATGATGTGATTTGTGATATAAATTTGGCTGATCTTTGTGAAAGCTGCATGAAAACATGACACCAGGAAGGAGTTACATTACAGCAGGATGGTGATGTCTCCTTGGTGATACAAATAAATACTGAAATACATTGAATTCAACCTGCCTTAAAGGGTAATTCCGGTGTAAAATGGATTTGGGATATGTTTTGTATGATAACGAGTTTAAACGTTCGTTTTGGATCACAAAAACCGCATATTGACGCATTCTCCAGTTGGCTGTTTTTAGTCGATTCTATCAAAACGCTATAAACTTGGAACGATGGTGGCACTGGTTATGGTAAAAGCTAAATCGCTATTTTAAACCACTTAGAGGGCTAAAAGTATCCCGACACTTCTTTAGTAGTATAATAAGGTTCTTAATCTATAAAATGAAGCATTGAAAACTTTGTAAGTGTACAGTTGTTTATTAAAAAGGACATTTTATACACACAATACCATCAGTAGATCACCCGTCGACGCCATTTAGTTTTTAAGACTTGATAAGTAGATTGGCGAACACAGAGTTTGCGTGTTACTGACGGATGTAACAATCTTTATGTTCGTCAATCTACCTATCGAGTCTTAAAAAGATTACGTTTACAACTAGAGGTTGAGCGCGCGCAATGCGAGTGCGAAAACTCTAGTATTAATAACATAAGTCATCTAGCTTATTTGTTTATCTGAAATGCAAAGATTTTCTTTTGCATTTCAAAAATAAATCAACATTCTTAAAGTTGGTGCTATTTTCGTCCGAAACTTTTATCTTTCAACAACCAAAAAAAACGACACTGTTACCCTTTAGGTCTTATTTGATCTTAGACGACAAAAATCAAAAGTGTTACCCCTTATGTTTTTTGATAAATAACGACAGTGTTACCCCTTACGTTTTATTTGATGAAGGGCAATAATAAACAACAAAGTTACCCCTTACGTTTTATTTGATCATGGACGATAAAAAACAACAGTGTTGCCCCTTATGTTTTCTTTGATAAAATCAAACGCGTTATCGCTTACGTTTTATTTGATGAAGGCCGATGAAAAACGACAGTGTTACCCCTTATGTTTTAATTTGACAAAAAACGACAGTGTTGCCCCTTATGTTTTATTTGATGACAGACGATAAAAAACAACAGTGTTACCCCTTACGTTTTCTTTGATGATGGCCGATAAAAAACGACAGTGTTGCCCCTTACGTTTTATTTGATCACGGACGATAAAAAACGACAGTGTTATCCCTTATGTTTTCTTTGATAAAAAAAAAACAGTGTTACCCCTTATGTTTTATTTTATGAAAGCCGATAAAAGACGACAATGTTACCCCTTATGTTTTATTTGATTAAATACGACAGGCTTACCCCTTACGTTTTATTTCATGAAGGGCAATAAAAACCAACAGTTACCCCTTACGTTTTATTTGACGACGGCCGATGAAAAAAACAACAGTGTTACCCCTTATGTTTTATTTGATTAAATACGAAAGGCCTACCCCTTACGTTTTATATCATGAAGGGCAATAAAAACCGACAGTTACCCCTTACGTTTTATTTCATGACGGCGGATAAAAAACGACAGTGATATCCATGATGTTTTATTTCATAAAAAACGACAGTGTTACCCCTTACGTTTTACCCGTTATGTTTTATTTGATTAAATACGACAGGCTTACCCCTTACGTTTTATTTCATGAAGGGCAATAAAAACCGACAGTTACCCCTTACGTTCTATTTGACGACGGCCGATGAAAAAAACGACAGTGTTACCCCTTACGTTTTATTTGATGACGGCGGATAAAAACGACAGTGATATCCCTTATGTTTTGTTTGATAAAAAACGACAGTTATTTAGTTATGACGGGCGATAAAAAAACGTTTCATTTGATGACGGGCGATAAAAAAACGACAGTGTTACCCCTTACGTTTTATTTGATGAAGGCCGATAAAAAACGACAGTGTAACCCCTTATGTTTTAATTTGACAAAAAACGACAGCGTTACCCCTTATGTTTTATTTGATGACGGACGATAAAAAACAACAGTGTTACCCCTTACGTTTTATTTCATGACGGGCAATAAAAACCTACAGTGTAACCCCTTACGTTTTATTAGATGACGGCGGATAAATAACGACAGTGATATCCATGATGTTTTATTTGATAAAAAACTACAGTGTTATTTGATGATGGCCGATAAAAAACGACAGTGTTGCCCCTTATGTTTTCTTTGATAAAAAAAAACAGTGTTACCCCTTATGTTTTATTTTATGACAGCCGATAAAAAACGACAGTGTTACCCCTTATGTTTTATTTGATTAAATACGAGAGGCTTACCCCTTACGTTATATTTCATGAAGGGCCCCTTATGTTTTCTTTGATAAAAAAAAACAGTGTTACCCCTTACGTTTTAATTGACGACGGCCGATGAAAAAAATGACAGTGTTACCCCATACGTTTTATTTGATCACGGACGATAAAAAAAACAACACTGTTACCCCATACGTCTTATTTGATCTTATACAATAAAAAACGTATAACCTTGGTGAAATGGATTTTGATTACATCGTGTAACAACATGTCAAAGGATCTTGGGGTTAAGTCCTCTGAATGATATTAATAATTTAAAGTCAACCAAATCCAAGAATTAATCTCATGGATTTTCTCAAGGGCCCTGTGTGTTCAATTTATACATTGATTTCATATACTCTTTAGTTCCTTTAAATGATAAACCACGTGTTTCTTTTGTTTTAAAGAAAAACAAAGTGACCGTATCTGTATCCTCTCAAAATTTTTATCAAAAGAAAATGAATCATTAACAAGTTTATAAAACAGTGATCCAGTTACATAAACAAATTCATATTACTGTATCAAACCTTAAAATTCCATTTCATCAGCAAGTTGAAACAGATGTTTTTACGCAATATAATAAATAAAATGATCATAGTTATTTTTTAACAAGGGAGCTAGTAACATACCTATAGTGAGGACAGGGGAAAGACACACTGAATCATTTTCACAGAAAAACAAGAAAAAAGGGCTTTTAAAGCACAGAATACAGAATATAAAAACGAAACTGGAGTAAAAAAATGTTGATGATTTGTTATTTTTAGATGAACAAGGTTTGGTAGTTACAAATGGTCATTTGGTTATTTTAAAGCAGCCAAACAAATGAAAAAACAAAATCATGGACCATATACAGTAGGCTATGAAAAGCTGAACAGTCAAGACCTAAACAGTTACTTTCTGCCCCTTTCTGGCCGCCTGGGGAATGTGGTCGGCGGTACGCCTCGTGCCCACTGCCTCCGTCCGTTGACTGATCCCCATTGACTTTGAATGGGGACTGTTACGCGCCTCCCCTTTTTCTTCTTGTTCCACCCGCTCTATTCTCTTCTGTCCTCGCAGGTGTTCCCGATTCCTGGGGGGTGGAGCTACGACTACTTAAGGCGTGGCCTGTGCTCCCGAGGGGTCTCTCTCATTCTGGCGTCTTCACGTTGACCCGAGCTGCCTTTGAATCCTGCTTGGAGGACTGCTATTGTTTTTTTTCGCATTTGTTTTATATAGCGGAGGATGGGAGCTGTAGGGAGGAAGTGCTGGCTTCGACGGCCCAATGCGTGGCTGGCCCAGGCTTCGTCCAACCCTTTTGTTTCTTTAATCAGTGTCCTTTTGTTGGAAGATCTGTGAAATAAACGTCACCATCATTGTGATCGGGAACTTTGGTCTATGTATTCTTAATACGTTGCGGGCCGCCGGATCGCGAGCCGTGTTGTAAGGGTGGCCGTAACAGGGACGGACGCGCAATGCATTGTGGATCTGTTCGCTCTGTCAAAAAGTTGAAAAATGTCCAACTTTTTCGGCAGCGACGGATCCGTCATCCAATCAGATCGCCTATGCAAATGAGTGCAATGTCTCGGGCTCAGAAACGTAAACAGCGATGGGACAGCGATGGCTGACTGACTGATTTATCAAAGAGTTCACAAAGGTTTCTCGTTATAAGTTCGGCCTTTAGGGTGCACTCACACTAGGCCATCTGGCCGTGGCCGTGGCCGTTTTCACACCTAACTGTGCTCAAATCTGCCAGTGTGAGTGTGGCCAGTCTGGCCAGGCCAGGCCAACTTGGCCACTTGGGAGAGGTGTGCTGCTACGGTACGGGCCGCCACGGTACAGATGCTAATGAGCCGACACGCGCACACGCACGGCTACGCAACCTGAGCTGGATGACGTATAGCCAATGCGACGACCATGGACATAATAAAGGCGACGAGCCTTCTTTCCCATTATTATAGGTTATAATTATATTATAGGTTTTCGTTCTCTGTGTTGTTGTCCATTGTTGATAAAACTCTGACTGGCGGCAGACTTTATTGTGGTCCATGCAGCGGACGCTTGGTGATGACGTGTGAGGATGTGATGACGTATGTACAAGAGCCTACCGTGGCCAGGCCACAGATTTCCGTAGCAGTAGCAGCCCCACTTAGGGGCCTGGAATGTACTACAGCGTTTCTACAGATCTACCCTGTTTCGCTTGACTCCGTCTTTACGGAGATACTCCGAAACTGGATAGATCGAAACCGTAACGGTTTCGCCTGTTTCGGCTTCGTGTGGACGGGGCCTTAGAGTAGGGGTTGTGTCCTATGCAACCTATGTAATTTTGAGAGGGATGTCATGTGAATTATAATGTCATGTATCCCCTCTGATTATTGATAATTCATTATTGATAGCCTAATTGAATGTTGTCCCTGTCCCAGTGTTGCACTGGAGCACACTGGAGCGCACTGTTGGATAACCCTCTGGAGACCAGGGTTAAATCCCTTTTGATGTTTGTTTCTAATGAATAATGAATGTAATAATGAATATGTCATATACGACCTCCGACCGTATCAATTACCCACCGACCATGTGGAAGCGGAGAGAGCTGTCGACTAAAGCTCTGGACACCAGGTTTCAGGTTAACTTTCAATTGAATCCACAATTGCATGCATTTGTTTATGTGGAAATATGGCTCTATTTTGATCTCTGTATCACACTATGTACAATATAATCTTGACTTATCGAGTTGAAAAATATAAATATGAAAAATATATGATGTAAAAAAAAAAAAGCGCAAGTATGGGTTGTGTGTGGAAAATCGATATAGTGGCCCTTTAAACCGGCAGCCATGTTTTGATAATCAATTGATGGACTTGTTGAGGTTGCGAAAAACTGAGCGTTGTTGCTCCTCTTGTGATGATGAAGATGTCGGGAGGAAGATAATGGGGTGGCGGTCCGAATTTCTGTTTCTGCATCCATCCTCTAGTATTATGTTTTATCCGACTTCTGACGGCTGCAGTTGTGGTTTAACGTACAGAAAAGGAGGGAAACGCTCAGCGCCCGGAAATAAATAATTATATCGACGGTATTTGCAAGGTAGGTTTGTTTTTAGGAGCGCATTATCCGATGACAAATAGAATAGTGATTGTACACACGCGTTTTGTTTGATAATAATGGAAACTGCTTTATTTGTTTTTAATTGTAGCCTAAGGTGTATTTAGCGTTTAGTTATTTGTCGTCGTTGTTATCACTACTACCATGCCTGAAGCAGTAGTGCAACACTGTATTCGGATTCTCATTGTATTCCCTTCTATTATGTTCCGAGTCCTGTCAGATTTTTCCTGCCTGCTCTCTCCCTGTTTACCCCAATCGTCATCGGTGGTCGGGGGGGGTTATAATACCCGTCAGCTCGATGTGTATTTACAGAAATAAACACTAGGATATCACGTTGCTCCCACACAGAGGCAGCAGCGTCTGGGTGGAGATGGCGTTCATGTCCCGTTTCTCCAGGTCTAGGAGCAGCTCAAGGAGTCCGAACAGGAAAGACTCGGAGCGCGTCTCGCCGATCCTGTCCGTGTCCGAACTGGAGCGGCTACTGTACACGGGGAAAACCGCCTGTAACCACGCGGATCAAGTGTGGCCGCGGCTCTACATTGGCGACCAGTGAGATTTGATACATTTCCATTTTACTATTAAAGCGTTGCACATAGTTGGCCTATTCAAATTATTTGCCATATATGGCGTAATTTTATTAATTATGTTCCATTTTTATTTTTGTATACCATGTATACAAACATGGTATAGGGTTTTTATAAAAAAAATATAAGAACAATATGTTTTATAATTATTATTCATTGTGTGTGTGTGTGTGTGTGTGTGTGTGTGTGTGTGTGTGTGTGTGTGTGTGTGTGTGTGTGTGTGTGTGTGTGTGTGTGTGTATGCGCGCGCCAAATTGTGTTCCTCTAACTCACCCCCTTGTGTGTGCTTCACAGGGACATTGCGTCGGACAGGCGCGAGCTGGCTAAACTGGGCATCAGCCACATCCTCAACTGTGCGCAGAGCAAGTGGCGCAGCGGTGCCGAGTACTACGCCGGCATGAACATCACCTACCAGGGCATCGAGGCCCACGACTCCCCCTCCTTCGACATGAGCGTCCACTTCTACCCCTCGGCTGAGTTCATCCACAAGGCGCTGTGTGGCGGAGGTGAGTGGGACGCCCAAACAGATCGCTACTGACACCAGAGAGACACTCATGGAACAGTACTGGTAGAGAGCACCAATGAATCATATGGTTTACACTTAGTTCCTCTAAACCACACCACAGGCACACGCACATGCACACACACACACACACACACACACACACACACACACACACACACACACACACACCGGCCTGCACGCCTGTGCATAAATACACACAGACACATTACAGATAAATGATTGTTCCATTTTTTGTGTGTGTGTGTGTGTGTGTCTGTGTGTGTGTGTCTGTGTGTCTGTGTCTGTGTGTCTGTGTCTGTGTGTGTGTGTGTCTGTGTCTGTGTCTGTGTGTGTGTGTGTGTGTCTGTGTGTCTGTGTCTGTCTGTGAGTGTGTGTGTGTATGCGTCTATGTCCGTGTGTGTGTGTGTCTGTGTGTGTGTGTCTGTGTGTCTGTGTCTGTGTCTGTGTGTCTGTGTCTGTGTGTGTGTGTGTGTGTCTGTGTGTCTGTGTCTGTCTGTGAGTGTGTGTGTGTATGCGTCTATGTCCGTGTGTGTGTGTGTGTCTGTGTGTGTGTGTGTGTGTGTCTGTGTGTGTGTGTGTGTGTGTGTGTGTGTGTATGTGTCTATGTGTGTGTGTGTGTGTGTGTGTGTGTGTATGCGTCTATGTCTGTGTGTGTGTGTGTGTGTGTGATGGACCAGGCACGGTGCTGGTGCACTGCGCGGTGGGCGTGAGCCGCTCGGCCAGCCTGGTGCTGGCCTACCTGATGATCCGCCAGAACCTGACCCTGGTGGAGGCCATCCGCACGGTGAAGGACCACCGCGGCGTCACCCCCAACCGGGGCTTCCTCCGGCAGCTCAGTGGCCTGGACGGCATCCTGCGTGAGAGCCGCAGGACCTCGCCGTAGACCCCGGGGAACCCCCCCCCCACCCATCTTCATCGGGATCCAAAAAGACAATGTCAGTATATCCGAATGGGACCCCCGAACCCTGGGACCCCTGAACCCTGGGACCCCCTCCGACCGCCGTACACTGGGAGCACCCTGGATTTGGGGATCCTTTGGTTTTAAGGATCCCCAATTTTGGTGTGTTTTGTGTTCCACTTTCTTGAACCCTTTCTGCGTGTTCTGCCCCACTCCCGACTAGATCCCGATTCATTTTGGGGTCCCGACCTTTTAAGTCATTCTGCAGTCTGGAATATATCGACACACGTTCTCATCTTCTGAAAAACACATGAAACATGAGGTCGAAACATATTGGTAATCTGAGCAATTACAAATATTTTGTCCACAAACTAGGAGAAAACGTTTTTGTTATCGTTTGTACGATGTCAAAAACATTTCATGTTTGCTTTTTATTGATGAGTTCAAATCGACTTTTAGATTTACTTCAGGTAGCCCTCCAGAGGGCCAATCAGATGTCTCGGGGGGGCATGTGCCACCCCAGGCCCCCTCCCTTGACAAGCCCCTGCCAAAGACCCCTCTGTCCTTCCTGGAAGAAAAGTCTCAGTCTCACCGAAGGCTGGTACAAGCCGACAGGAAAGATCTTATCTGCTCTGTTCTGCTTCCAGAACCAGGTTCCTTCATCCCAAACCATGCCAGGAGTTTGAATTCCATCTTGATTCCAGAGAAGTGAGGTAGCAAAAGGTTTTGGTGTTGAATGCAATGGCATGCAATTCCCTTTACCTGTTAGTTATGTCTCAGAGACGATGCCTATCTAGGAATCTAACTCAATGCGGTAAGATACTAACAATTCATCTATTAATTGGTGTAAGCATTGGTGCAACTACAAATACGTAAGTATTCAAACAAGTGTATAGGCTTCAACCCTTTCCTTTGGTTCATATGCTCACGTTTCATTATAACTTTCAGAGCAGTATAGCTTTCACTTTAATTTGACTCATAATCTGTCCACAATACCTACTTAACTAATTGTTTTACTGTTGCACGTTAATTGTATTTGTATTTTTATTTATTCATTCAATTCACTTCCATCCTTTACCTTTTCAGAATTGGTGGAGGCAAACCTTGGGCTACTTTATGCTTACAGGAGCCTCTAGTGGACAACGGTGATCACTAGCACATTATTTTAGTACATTATACCATTATTCAGATGACCCCAGATCGTGTCTGTTTACAAGAACACCGTACAATGACTGTTAGCCCTTTCAGAAAACATTTGAAAGTGATCATGTCGTGTTTTACTAGCACATCAATAGTTTGAAGCAGAGCTACAGGTAAGAACGCTGCCACACATTACCAGTAAAAAGCTACAAACTGCCTGGGTAACGGACCAATCCTCATGATAAAGGATATAACTTCAGGTTTTACGGTTTGATTATGCTACAAAACGAGTCTTAATATTGTTGAATGTTTTATCTAGTTTGTGCAGATAACACTAATAATTCCAAGACAATGAAAATTTGATTATCTGATGCTGATGCGGTCCAAATCATGTTGAAATTCTGTTTTATTAATGAATAATTATGTCCACAACAATGTTTGACCTTGAACGGTTTTGTGGTCTGTGTTGTTTGAGTCCAGCTGTGTTACAGCGTTTATCGCATCTGGGTGACAAATGTGCTGTTGAAGTGATTTATTTATTTAATTTTGTAAAAAATGTAACTGACGGCATTAAAGCTTGGAGAAATAGAATGAATTCTCGAGGAATTACTACGTATAGTTTAGTATCTTATTAGCTGTCTACGCTGACATTTTTCAACATGGTGACTGAAAGTGTATTTAAAAAGGCATTATTTGTTGTCCTTGAGCATGAATCCTAATTTTGTTGTAGCTTTGATATCGATGCATAGGAATCCAACTTTATATTCGTTGTCAGTCGTTGGCTATGGATTCCTATTCAAATCTGTCATTTGATGTGATAGCTTGGTTGTATTGGTCTGCACTTTTGTATTTGTCTTTTTTATACACTGAATGGTTGCTCCCAATTACTGTTTATATTCTTGTACTTTTAATTTTCCTACAGACAAAACGTTTTATTGGATTTATTTATGGTCTTTTTTTTTATTTTTCTACAACTCAGAGATGAATTTGAAAAGTTGCATTGCAATGGAAGTATTTATGCCTTAATCCATATATGTATCTGTGATTATTTATGTGGTGGTGTTCCTTGTCTTATTTTATTTTGTGTAATGTTGACTATTGAGATTATTGTTTTGATAAATTATGTACTGTCCAAAATTCCAAAAATAAATTAATACAAAAGTCTTGTGAAATGGACGCTAGCTATTTCCATTATTGTGGTTAAGAACAATAAGTTGGCATGAAAACATATTAGTGCTGCCAAACCAAACTGAGATGGATCTTGGTCCTTCACGTGTTCAGGCCTTTGAGGAAGAGGTCAAACCAATTTCTCTAACCGGATTTTATATACCACTGCATAAAATTGTGTAGAGTTGTTTTATCGCGGTTATCGTTTAGAAATAAGTGTATTATGTACGAATGTCAAGCCCGCATCAATAACAAATTATACTTCCGGTCTGAAATGACAAAAAATAAAGGTCACCATTAGCCTTTTGACATTAAAAGTCATCTGAAAATGGTGCAGCCACAACTCAAGTCACTAGAGAGGCTGCGGATAATAATCAGCATACATAATGCAGGTTAACACCCTCCTATTAGATTCCACTATCTGCATCCATCTGTCTGGGTCTGAGGCTGCTATGGTTTGGTTCTAACAACAAGACCTACAGTGTTACCCCTTATAATTTATTTGACAAAGTCAACAGTGTTACCCCATATGTTTTTTTTCATGACGACCAATCAAAAACAACAGTGTTACCCCTTATGTTTTTAATCATGACGACCAATAAAAAAACAACAGTGTTACCCCTTATGTTTCTTTTCATGACGACCAATAAGAAACAACAGTGTTTCCCCTTATGTTTTTTTTCATGACGACCAAAGAAAAACAACAGTGTTACCCCTCATGTATCATTTGATAAAAACGACAGTGTTACTCCCTATGTTTTAATGGATATATATCGACAGCGTTACCCCTTATGTTTTTTTCATGAGGACCAATAAAAAACGACAGTGTCACCCCTTATATTTTATTTGACAAAGACAACAATGTTACACATGATGTTTTTTGTTCATCATGTGTAATTATTAATAATAATAATAATACATTTAATTTAGAGGCGCCTTTCAAGATACCCAAGATCACCTACAGTGTTACCCCTTTTTTTTTTCTGATAAAAAACGACAGTGTTACCCCTTATGTTTTTTTTGATGACGGCCGATAAAAAACGACAGTGTTACCCCTTATGTTTTTTTTGATAAAAAACGACAGTGTTACCCCTTATGTTTTTTTTGATGACGGCCGATAAAAAACAACAGTGTTACCCCTTATGTTTTCTTTCATGACGACCGATAAAAACAACAGTGTTACCCCTTAGGTATTTTTTCATGACGACCAATAAAAAACAACAGTGTTACCCCTTATGGTTTTTTTCATGACGACCAATAAAAAACCACAGTGTTACCCCTTATGTTTTTTTTCATGACGACCAAAGTAAAATAACTGTGTTACCCCTGATGTTTTTTTTCATGACGACCAATAAAAAACAACAGTGTTACCCCTTATGTTTTTTTTCATGACGACCAATAAAAACAACAGTGTCATGTTTTTTTTCATGACGACCAATAAAAAACGACAGTGTTACCCCTTATGTTTTTTCTCATGACGACCAATAAAAAACAACAGTGTTACCCCTTATGTTTTTTTTCATGACGACCAATAAGAAACAACAGTGTTACCCCTTATGTTTTTTTTCATGACGACCAATAAAAAACGACAGTGTTACCCCTAGTGTTTTTTTTCATGACGACCAAAGTAAAACGACAGTGTTACCCCTTATGTTTTTTGTGATAAAAAACGACAGCGTTATCCCATACGTTTTATTTGATGACTGGGAATAAAAAACGACAGTGTTACCCCTTATGTTTTATTTGATAAAAAACGACAGTAATAATAATAATAATACATTTAATTTAGAGGCGCCTTTCAAGATACCCAAGGTCACCTACAGTGTTACCCCTTTTTTTTTTCTGATAAAAAACGACAGTGTTACCCCTTATGTTTTTTTTGATGACGGCCGATAAAAAACGACAGTGTTACCCCTTATGTTTTTTTTGATAAAAAACGACATTGTTACCCCTTATGTTTTTTTTGATGACGGCCGATAAAAAACGACAGTGTTACCCTTTATGTTTTTTTTGATGACGGCCGATAAAAAACGACAGTGTTACCCCTTATGTTTTTTTTGATAAAAAACGACAGTGTTACCCCTTATGTTTTTTTTGATGACGGCCGATAGAAAACGACAGTGTTACCCTTTATGTTTTTTTTGATGACGGCCGATAAAAAACGACAGTGTTGCCCCTTATGTTATTTTTGATGACGGCCGATAGACAACGACAGTGTTACCCCTTATGTTCTTTTTGATAAAAAACGACAGTGTTACCCCTTATGTTTTTTTTGATGACGGCCGATAAAAAACGACGGTGTTACCCCTTATGTTTTTTTTGATAAAATACGACAGTGTTACCCCTTATGTTTTTTTTGATGACGGCCGATAACAAACGACAGTGTTGCCCCTTATGTTTTTTTTGATGACGGCCGATAAAAAACGACAGTGTTACCCCTTACGTTTTTTTTGATGACGGACGATAAAAAACGACAGTGTTACCCTTTATGTTTTTTTTGATGACGGCCGATAAAAAACGACATTGTTACCCCTTATGTTTTTTTTGATAAAAAACGACAGTGTTACCCCTTATGTTTTTTTTGATGACGGCCGATAAAAAACGACAGTGTTACCCTTTTTGTTTTTTTTGATGACGGCCGATAAAAAACGACATTGTTACCCCTTATGTTTTTTTTGATGACGGCCGATTAAAAAACGACAGTGTTACCCCTTATGTTTTTTTTGATGACGGCCGATAAAAAACGACAGTGTTACCCCTTATGTTTTTTTTGATAAAAAACGACAGTGTTACCCCTTATGTTTTTTTTGATGACGGCCGATAAAAAACGACAGTGTTACCCCATATGTTTTTTTTGATGACGGCCGATAAAAAACGACAGTGTTACCCCTTATGTTTTTTTTGATGACGGCCGATAAAAAACGACGGTGTTACCCGTTATGTTTTTTTTGATAAAAAACGACAGTGTTACCCCTTACGTTTTTTTGATGACGGCCGATAAAAAACGACAGTTTTTTTGATGACGGCCGATAAAAAATGACAGTGTTACCCCTTATGTTTTTTTTGATGACGGCCGATAAAAAACGACAGTGTTACCCCTTATGTTTTTTTTGATGACGGCCGATAAAAAACGACAGTGTTACCCCTTATGTTTTTTTTGATGACGGCCGATAAAAAACGACAGTGTTACCCCTTATGTTTTTTTTGATAAAAAACGACAGTGTTACCCCTTATGTTTTTTTTGATGACGGCTGATAAAAAACGACAGTGTTACCCCTTATGTTTTTTTTGATGACGGCCGATAAAAAACGACAGTGTTACCCCTTATGTTTGTTTTGATGACGGCGGATAAAAAACGACAGTGTTACCCCTTGTGTTTTTTTTGATGACGGCCGATAAAAAACGACAGTGTTACCCCTTATGTTTTTTTTGATAAAAAACGACAGTGTTACCCCTTATGTTTTTTTTGATGACGGCCGATAAAAAACGACAGTGATACCCCTTGTGTTTTTTTTGATAAAAAACGACAGTGTTACCCCTTATGTTTTTTTTGATAAAAAACGACAGTGTTACCCCTTATGTTTTTTTTGATGACGGCCGATAAAAAACGACAGTGTTACCCCTTTTGTTTTTTTTGATGACGGCCGATAAAAAACGACAGTGTTATCCCTTATGTTTTTTTTGATGACGGCCGATAAAAAACGACAGTGTTACCCCTTATGTTTTTTTGATAAAAAACGACAGTGTTACCCCTTATGTTTTTTTTGATAAAAAACGACAGTGTTACCCCTTATGTTTTTTTTGATGACGGCGGATAAAAAACGACAGTGTTACCCCTTATGTTTTTTTTGATGACGGCCGATAAAAAACGACCGTGTTACCCCTTATGTTTTTTTTGATAAAAAACGACAGTGTTACCCCTTATGTTTTTTTTTATGACAGCCGATAAAAAACGACAGTGCTACCCCTTATGTTCTTTTGATGACGGCCGATAAAAAACGACAGTGTTACCCCATATGTTTTTTTTGATGACGGCCGATAAAAAACGACAGTGTTACCCCTTATGTTTTTTTTGATGACGGCTGATAAAAAACGACAGTGTTACCCCTTATGTTTTTTTCGGTGACGGCCGATAAAAAACGACAGTGTTACCCCTTATGTTTTTTTTGATGACGGCGGATAAAAAACGACAGTGTTACCCCTTATGTTTTTTTTGATGACGGCCGATAAAAAACGACAGTGTTACCCCTTATGTTTTTTTTGATAAAAAACGACAGTGTTACCCCTTATGTTTTTTTTTATGACGGCCGATAAAAAACGACAGTGCTACTCCTTATGTTCTTTTGATGACGGCCGATAAAAAACGACAGTGTTACCCCATATGTTTTTTTTGATGACGGCCGATAAAAAACGACAGTGTTACCCCTTATGTTTTTTTTGATGACGGCCGATAAAAAACGACAGTGTTATCCCTTATGTTTTTTTTGATGACGGCCGATAAAAAACGACAGTGTTACCCCTTATGTTTTTTTTGATAAAAAACGACAGTGTTACCCCTTATGTTTTTTTTGATGACGGCTGATAAAAAACGACAGTGTTACCCCTTATGTTTTTTTCGGTGACGGCCGATAAAAAACGACAGTGTTACCCCTTATGTTTTTTTTGATGACGGCGGATAAAAAACGACAGTGTTACCCCTTATGTTTTTTTTGATGACGGCCGATAAAAAACGACAGTGTTACCCCTTATGTTTTTTTTGATAAAAAACGACAGTGTTACCCCTTATGTTTTTTTTTATGACGGCCGATAAAAAACGACAGTGCTACCCCTTATGTTCTTTTGATGACGGCCGATAAAAAACGACAGTGTCACCCCTTATGTTTTTTTGATGACGGCCGATAAAAAACGACAGTGTTACCCCTTATGTTTTTTTTGATGACGGCCGATTAAAAACGACAGTGTTACCCCTTATGTTTTTTTTGATGACGGCCGATAAAAAACGACAGTGTTACCCCTTTTGTTTTTTTTGATGACGGCCGATAAAAAACGACAGTGTTACCCCTTGTGTTTTTTTTGATAAAAAACGACAGTGTTACCCCTTACGTTTTTTTTGATGACGGCCGATAAAAAACGACAGTGTTACCCCTTATGTTTTTTTTGATAAAAAACGACAGTGTTACCCCTTATGTTTTTTTTGATGACGGCCGATAAAAAACGACAATTTTTTTGATGACGGCCGATAAAAAACGACAGTGTTACCCCTTATGTTTTTTTTGATGACGGCCGATAAAAAACGACAGTGTTACCCCTTATTTTTTTTTTGAGACGGCCGATAAAAAACGACGGTGTTACCCCTTATGTTTTTTTTGATGACGGCCGATAAAAAACGACAGTGTTACCCCTTACGTTTTATTTGTTGACGGGCAATAAAACAACAACAGTGTTACCCCATTTGTTTTTAATTGTACTATAATTGCCCAGCTTGGAGGAGCTGGGGATCGAACAACCAACCTCTCAGTTTCAAGACAACTGCTCTACCTCCTGAGCTAAGCGGCCCGATCTTTGATAATAAAAGACGTTGTCACATCTTATTATTTATTTGATGACGGCCCATAAAAAACGACAGTGTTACCCCTTATGTTTTTTTTGATGACGGCCGATAAAAAACGACAGTGTTACCCCTTATGTTTTTTTTGATGACGGCCGATAAAAAACGACAGTGTTACCACTTATGTTTTTTTTGATGACGGCCGATAAAAAACGACAGTGTTACCCTTTATGTTTTTTTTGATGACGGCCGATAAAAAACGACATTGTTACCCCTTATGTTTTTTTTGATGACGGCCGATAAAAAACGACAGTGTTACCCCTTATGTTTTTTTTGATGACGGCCGATAAAAAACGACAGTGTTACCCCTTATGTTTTTTTTGATAAAAAACGACAGTGTTACCCCTTATGTTTTTTTTGATGACGGCCGATAAAAAACGACAGTGTTACCCCTCATGTTTTTTTTGATGACGGCCGATAAAAAACGACAGTGTTACCCCTTATGTTTTTTTTGATGACGGCCGATTAAAAACGACAGTGTTACCCCTTATGTTTTTTTTGATGACGGCCAATAAAAAACGACAGTGTTACCCCTTTTGTTTTTTTTGATGACGGCCGATAAAAAACGACAGTGTTACCCCTTGTGTTTTTTTTGATAAAAAACGACAGTGTTACCCCTGACGTTTTTTTTGACAGTGTTACCCCTTATGTTTTTTTTTATAGAAAACGACAGTGTTACCCCTTATGTTTTTTTTGATGACGGCCGATAAAAAACGACAGTGTTACCCCTTATGTTTTTTTTGATAAAAAACGACAGTGTTACCCTTACGTTTTATTTGTTGACGGGCAATAAAACAACAACAGTGTTACCCCATTTGTTTTTAATTGTACTATAATTGCCCAGCTAGGAGGAGCTGGGGATCGAACAACCAACCTCTCAGTTTCAAGACAACTGCTCCACCTCCTGAGCTAAGCAGCCCGATCTTTGATAATAAAAGACGTTGTCACATCTTATTATTTATTTGATGACGGCCCATAAAAAACGACAGTGCTACCCCTTATGTTTTTTTTTATATAAAACGACGTTTTTTTTGATGATGGCCGATAAAAAACGACAGTGTTACCCCTTATGTTTTTTTTTATATAAAACGACAGTGTTACCCCTTATGTTTTTTTTGATGACGGCCGATAAAAAACGACAGTGTTACCCCTTATGTTTTTTTTGATAAAAAACGACAGTGTTACCCCTTATGTTTTTTTTGATGACGGCCGATGAAAAACGACAGTGTTACCCCTTATGTTTTTTTTGATGACGGCCGATAAAAAACGACAGTGTTACCCCTTATGTTTTTTTTTATAGAAAACGACAGTGTTACCCCTTATGTTTTTTTTGATGACGGCCGATAAAAAACGACAGTGTTACCCCTTATGTTTTTTTTGATAAAAAACGACAGTGTTACCCCTTATGTTTTTTTTGATGACGGCCGATTAAAAACGACAGTGTTACCCCTTATGTTTTTTTTGATGACGGCCGATGAAAAACGACAGTGTTACCCCTTTTGTTTTTTTTGATGACGGCCGATAAAAAACGACAGTGTTACCCCTTATGTTTTTTTTGATAAAAAACGACAGTGTTACCCCTTATGTTTTTTTTGATGACGGCTGATAAAAAACGACACCGTTACCCCTTATGTTTTTTTTGATGACGGCCGATAAAAAACGACAGTGTTACCCCTTATGTTTTTTTTTATAGAAAACGACAGTGTTACCCCTTATTGATAAAAAACGACAGTGTTACCCTTACGTTTTATTTGTTGACGGGCAATAAAACAACAACAGTGTTACCCCATTTGTTTTTAATTGTACTATAATTGCCCAGCTAGGAGGAGCTGGGGATCGAACAACCAACCTCTCAGTTTCAAGACAACTGCTCCACCTCCTGAGCTAAGCAGCCCGATCTTTGATAATAAAAGACGTTGTCACATCTTATTATTTATTTGATGACGGCCCATAAAAAACGACAGTGCTACCCCTTATGTTTTTTTTGATGACGGCCGATAAAAAACGACAGTGTTACCCCTTATGTTTTTTTTGATGACGGCCGATAAAAAACGACAGTGTTACCACTTATGTTTTTTTTGATGACGGCCGATAAAAAACGACAGTGTTACCCTTTATGTTTTTTTTGATGACGGCCGATAAAAAACGACATTGTTACCCCTTCTGTTTTTTTTGATGACGGCCGATAAAAAACGACAGTGTTACCCCTCATGTTTTTTTTGATGACGGCCGATTAAAAACGACAGTGTTACCCCTTATGTTTTTTTTGATGACGGCCAATAAAAAACGACAGTGTTACCCCTTTTGTTTTTTTTGATGACGGCCGATAAAAAACGACAGTGTTACCCCTTGTGTTTTTTTTGATAAAAAACGACAGTGTTACCCCTGACGTTTTTTTTGATAAAAAACGACAGTGTTACCCCTTATGTTTTTTTTGATGACGGCCGATAAAAAACGACAGTTTTACCCCTTATGTTTTTTTTGATGACGGCCGATAAAAAACGACAGTGTTACCCCTTATGTTTTTTTTGATAAAAAACGACAGTGTTACCCCTTATGTTTTTTTTGATGACGGCCGATAAAAAACGTCGGCGTTACCCCTTATGTTTTTTTTGATAAAAAACGACAGTGTTACCCCTTTTGTTTTTTTTGATGACGGCCGATAAAAAACGACAGTGTTACCCCTTGTGTTTTTTTTGATAAAAAACGACAGTGTTACCCCTTATGTTTTTTTTGATGACGGCCGATAAAAAACAACAGTGTTACCCCTTATGTTTTTTTTGATGACGGCCGATAAAAAACGACAGTGTTACCCCTTATGTTTTTTTTGATAAAAAACGACAGTGTTACCCCTTATGTTTTTTTTCATGACGACCAATAAAAAACGACAGTGTTACCCCTTATGTTTTTTTTCATGACGACCAATAAAAACAACAGTGTCATGTTTTTTTTCATGACGACCAATAAAAAACGACAGTGTCACCCCTTATGTTTTTTTTCATGACGACCAATAAAAAACAACAGTGTTACCCCTTATGGGTTTTTTCATGACGACCAATAAAAAACGACAGTGTTACCCATAATGTTTTTCTTCATGTCGACCAACAAAAAACCACAGTGTTACCCCTTATGCTTTTTTTCATGACGACCAATAAAAAACAACAGTGTTACCCCTTATTTTTTTTTTCATGAAGACCAATAAAAAACAACAGTGTTACCCCTTATGTGTTTTTTCATGAAGACCAATAAAAAACAACAGTGTAAGCCCTTAAGTTATTTTTCTCGACGACCAGGAGAATCCTTGAGAAAAAAAGCGAGTCCTGAAACACCAAAATGCGGTCTCTTATTTATTTTTTCACAATTTAGCAAACTTTGTACGAAATTAAAGCGTTCATGCCTCCAACACACGCTTTGGTGTATAAGCTACATATAGTGTATGTAATAGTGTAACACGCGTTGGATTAATTTCATGTTTTCACTTTGTTCAGTGTACAATGATTTCAACAACACTTTCTTTTCAGAACTTTTTTGTATTCTAATTAAAAATAAATCCTGTTTCCTTGAATCGAAGACCGTTAGAGGAACTGGGAGCTGGGTTCCATTGAACAGCCAAAGATCCCGCACGGATTAGCCCCTTAATTCCCACCTGCAGGACTTCATTATTCCGTTTCGACCTCCTCGGCCCCTCCGTCCATCAACTCTCACGACCGGTGGCGGTTGGTCAATAGGGGGCGCTAGGGCGCCGCCCCTCCGTGAAATATTCACTTGAATATCTGTCAACTATTAATTAACTATTATCATTACGAAATAAATCAACAAAAATACATAGCATTTATCCTCGATTAATTGTGTGACATGCTTGTCACTTCCAGCAACCATTTAAATGCGTCTGAACGTCAATGATTTGGGCTAGGCTAGTTATTGGTCATTCGAAATAAAGCCCTCCTCCAAGTCAGGAGCGCCTGACTTGGCCACGATGAAGTCGATGTAAGCTCGCTAATTTTTCCAATTTTCAAGAAAATTCGCCGTCGGGTCGCACCAGTGTGCCCCCCAGGCCAATGGTATCGCTTCTTTTTTTTTGTTATCACCACATGATTGGACAAATCAGCGAATCAAATAGGCTACTTCCCTCAGCAGCATTCGCGCACCACAACTAGGTTACATGTAGAGAGGAGATAGATCGCTAACTAGCAGAGAGTTGTAAGCACTTTCCACCCTTTTCAGTGGAGGAATTGGACTCCCCAATCAATGTTATACTTAAAAGGAGCAAGTAAGTTTCATATTTATTTAGTCTTTCGGCCTGTAGCATACAAACAAAATGAAGCAACTGTCCCATATTTCTAACTGCATTTGAAGTAGACATTGAGAATCACAAAAAATGGACGCTATAGGACAGTGCAGAGTGGTAGATATAACTCTATAGCTCTGGGACAGTGATCATGATTTGTCTCAATATCAGAATAACAATGGGTCAAATAGCAATGGCTGGTGGAATGGCCATGAGGTAGGTCTATATGCAGTGTAAGCTTGTCCAGGCCCTGCAAGTCAGGATGTAGGCTATGAATCGGAATGAAAAGTAGGTAAATAGGTAGTGGCCATCCCCAAAATGCACCAGAATGCAGGAAATCAAAACTATTAAATACAAATATGGGGGGGGGGGGACCTCAGACCCCCTGTCTATTACTGTGCCCCACCAACATGTTTGATCGCCAGCCGCCACTGGACGTGTGGAACGATCAGGAAAGTTATCGATCCTAACCCTACTGGCGTTGACAGCCTCAAACGTCACTCGCAGCTGGGAACCGGAAGCTGTATGGAGGTGAAGGGGGGCCTGAGACTTGAGATCTGAAGCTAGACCTTTGTAACCTGGCAAGCCAGACCCATATCGGAAAGATATTGGTTGCATGGCTGCAAATTAAATTTGCTGCCGCTAGGGGCATCTAGATTTCTAGGACGGTGCAGTGGGCATGAGGCGAAGACCTTTGCACAATGCTTGGAAGTTTACTATAAAATACCCAATTAAAAGTAGGATGCAAGGAATTCATCCCTGGCCCTTTGGAAGGCATTGCAAAAGCATTGCAAAAGCTTTCTCAACTAACAAAATGTTCAAAAGAAGATTTAAATGGTATAGTTAGTTTGCACTAACTATATCAAGACTCAATTAAACATGTTTTACTTTCGGACCTACTTCAATATTACCGACCTATTTTAAACGAAGCTGCTTGATCACATCAGCTTGAGGCAACAAGGCTCATGAAATATAAAGTAGCCCGGAAGAACCAATGCATTACAAATAGCTTAAGAGCAACATACAATCAACCTACCTCATTCTTCTCCTCAACACCATCAATAGTTATGGCAAAGAAAACTCTTAATATCCCCATTTAAAATAAGGCATGCAAGCCGAACAATGATCTACTAAAACAGTATAACATGATCTGTTTAATATGCTAGTGTTGAGGGGTAGGGAATGAGTGGGACCAACTCTTAAAATTCCCAGATTAACCAGCCAGCAGACTTTTAACATTGAACCCTGAAATTAACTAGCGTTCCAAAATACTTTTTAATTGGTCACATGCTTGTTTATTGACTCTGTGGGGTGTAACCATTCATCCAACAGTTAATAGACATGATACACGTATTGGGTATCCTACACGAAAATAGGTCATAAACATTTGCCTCATAATAGGGCCGAATAATAAATGGTATTTTAATGAATATTTACTTTAGATGGTACAGTTGTCAGGATATTCAACGGGATGGGCGTTTACAGATTTAAGTGCTCATGTTAAGGGAATGGTAATACACAAGGGCCCATTTAAAGTTGACCACAATCTGCGATATTGACTTTTGTTTTGACATTGCCACCGCTAGAGCCTTCTTTCTCCATCTTCTTGACAACATCCATTCCTTCCACCACTTCGCCGAAAACCACATGCTTGCTGTCCAGCCTGTAAGGAAAAATATCTTTTAAGAACATGAAAATGTGCAAACACATCGATTTGGCTGCTTTTGCATTCATTAAAAGCCTCAATGTCTAACATTTCAACCAGCTCATATTATAAAATGACCTGGCCGTATCTGTAGTCAAAGCTGATCGATGGGGATTCCATAATGTTAATAAAAATAAATAATGTGCTGGCCAGCCCATACCTCTCCAACCAACTCCCCCCACACCCAAAGCTACGCTACTTAATAACAGTTGACAGCCAGTAGAATGGACAGAACATTGTTTATTACCGAGTATGACTTTAAGAATAACACTGTTGTAGAAAACGGTCATTAGTTTGGTCATAGTCTCAAGAATCAGAATTTAGATCGAAAATCTGAAGGCACTGCATCTCAAATCTAGGTTACACTTTCTTCCGCATCATATTGGTTTCAACCAATCATGTGGCTGCAGGGTTCTGCAAGTGCGTTTTACGCCCTTACAGATAGAGACAAGTGTAACAGAAGCACATGAAACATACCACTCAGTGGGTTTGGTGCAAAGGAAGAACTGAGAGCCGTTGGTGTTGGGACCAGCATTGGCCATGGACAGGATACCTGGGCCGGTGTGCTTCAGCACAAAGTTCTCATCAGCAAACTTCTCTCCATAGATGGACTTGCCCCCTGTTCCGTTATGTTTGGTAAAATCCCCTCCCTGTAAAAAAGAAAAGATAGAAATTAGCTCCACAATTCAACCATTCACCCTTCTTATTCTTCTGCCATTGGGTGTGTGCAAATAGTAGATCCCTCCAGACATTCAGGTTTGCAGGGGTCCACAATGCACATGACCACCCATGTTATGAATATGTATCTCAGAACCACAGCTCCAAGCAGATGCTTCCACAATGATGGAGGCAAGGTGCGCCATGGTGCCCGAGGAATTCAAAAACCATTTTATCCCAAATAGACCTATTCTAAATAATGATAAAGAAGAAGGCATTAAGGCATTTCCAAGATGATGAGATGTTTCTGCTTTACTTTACCAACTGGATTTGGCAACGGCGAACAGAGCAAGAGCGTTTAATCCGATTGTTTAAAAACCTAAGGCCACACCCATATTTGGACATGATAAATGAGGCAGCCATGTCCAGACACGGAAAGTAACTTCGTAACGCAGGTTTGAATATCTGGATGATCTCACGAGGATAGCTGGGAGAATTAGAATTAAAAAATACCCGAAAGCGCTCCCTTCATGAGCTAGGCAAGTTCTGTGGTACACACTTGATTTCGATAAGGGGCTTTCTATATTGCAGGTCAGACTTTCGCTACCTCCACTCTGATCAGATTTGGGGTGTAGCCAGAGTATTTGAATGATGTTACCTGGTACCCCAAAACGGCCAATAACAAAGAACCCAATGCAACAGCATGCATTTAACCCATCGAGGGTTCTCCTTTAATAAGCATCAAAATGTCATTGATAACTTCTTGGATCAAGTTAAAAGTGTCGACAAATCAGAGTAGGACAATTAGAAGGTTTTTGCATTACCTGACACATGAAGTTGGTAATGATACGATGAAAACCGGAGCCTTTGTAGCCAAAGCCCTTCTCTCCTGTGCACAATGCCCGGAAATTCTCTGGAAACATAGACAAGTAATTGAACACACAGACTTGCAAAAATATAGCATCAACTTTGAACTTGAATGTCTCAAACTCAATTTCCAAGCACGAAACATAAGCCACCATAAGATTTATAATGTTTTAATAGTGACATTGGTTTTTTTTTACATTGTACATGCGTTTATTTTTCTATTGAGTTAATTGAGCCTGAGCCTTTACTTACCAGCAGTCTTTGGAACCACATCAGCCCGCAGCTGTAAACAGTAGATATAAATATAAACTGCATTACCTTTACCATAAACATATTTTCCTAACCCCTTTACAGCTGAATGTTAAACCTAATGCATTTAACCCAAAATAGAATAAACATAATTACGATATAATGAATAATATTATCAAATCAAATGTTGGCCTACTATTGCAAGGGATAGCCTACGGAGTGAACATTGATAACATATCAAATGTAAAATAGTATTACAAGGCCTTATAATATTATTTAGCTTAAAACATAGCTTTTTAGATTCAAAGGCTATATCTAATTTATTGTTAAACATACGCTGATGTGTCGTGTTTACCTTCTTCGTTATTGCTGTCAGAACAATTGTTGTGACGCATAATCATTCAACATGTAAAATAACCACTAGTACATGGGTAGCCCACACCGATTCGGATTAAATCCTAGAGCGCAGTTGTACCTAACCAGTGTGGCAAGGTGAGGCGTGTTGTAACTGCTTCCCGTCGTTTAATCTAGGTGTGTCCTTAAACTTGAACCATAGGCCTCTATTCTGACACAGGCTACTGCAGCGATTGTGAGCGAGGGAAGCATGCGTTGAAAGTAGACCGCTTCCTGGTGCGGCCTACAATGGGCCTATATTTCCTACTATGCACGATGTGCTTCGTTGTTGATTAATAATTCCAAAATGCAAGTTATTGCTTCATTTCAATATATTTATTTAAAATAAAGCAATTGCGAGTCCGATTGGTTTGAGCCTGCAACCGTGGGACTTTCTCGACTGCTGTATCCTACACTACATCATTTTTTTTTGTTGTTGCGACGGTCTTCTCTGTGAAACCGATTGTTCATATAACCTTATCCTAACGTTAGTTATGTGTCCAAGCGTATTCTTCATCTTCATTCCCTATATTGCAATGTCTCTTTGGGGTGTTGCATGTCTTACCCTCTTAATGGTTCGGAACCACAATAGCATACCCAAACCAACAACAAAGCCTAATAAAGACTGGCTACATTTGACGACAATTAAAGATCCAACTCCATCCAATTAAGCAACAAATGAATTAACATCAACATACCACCATTTCAATCCTGCCAGCGGGGGCACCTCCAATAGTGATGTCGAAGAAAACTCTAGGGTTTGCCATTTTTAAGGAGAGAGTTGGAGTCTTGCCAGGTTGTGAGACTCAACTGCGGAGGAATGGTCTGCACAATCCTAGTTATGGGAGGAGAAGGAACGCCTCATTATTCAGTACACTGGCTGCTTTTCTGCGCGCGCGCGCAGAGCTCTGAACGCCAATGGCTTTAACCAATGAGAAACGTAGGCTGGTGTTACTGCTGTCTTAGTTCAGTTTACTTTTAACCTACGTTCTGGGCGCTGTTCATATTTGTATTAATCATCATGGTCAAGAGGCTATTGGCAGCTAAAGAAACGCTTTATTTAGTAGCATATTTATTTATAGCACGATGTAAAGCGCTTTGGGTGAAAAGCGCTTTATAAATGCAATACATTCTTAGTTATTACTTTTCCTGGTTTATTCCCGTAATTTGGATTCGAAACTTCGCCCATCAGCTTTCCACATACGTAATATCAGGAATAACTATCCATCCCTACTCTCAAATGTGGATTGTTTTATTTTTCAGTTACTTGTTTGGCCTCAATCGCAGGCCTAGGCGGCCTATATGTTTATGTATACATTTCATGTTTGCCTCTTCAATGTTATCGTGTATAACATTGCGTATACTATATATATTATTCATTTTATTCCTATTATTATTCATTTACAATTATTCATTCAAATGGTTAAATTAGTTAAGAGAGGCAGCGATTATATGTAATCGAACCATGTGTAGACCGTTCAAGCTCTAGCAAATTCATTATAAAACTAAAAGATTACAAATAGAGACGATGTCGGACGCTTAAAAAGAGAGCGCTGAACAGCTGTGTGTGACGGCTGCGTTCATCCAACAGACAATGCGTTGGCCCGCCAGGTTACCATCTCCATCGTCCTTGCTGTCCACTACACGGAGAGTTAAAAGCTCTCCATTGCACACAAAGCCATACGGGAGAGACAGACGGCTTAGCATGACAGCAATAAGTACAAGACACGTAGAACGTGAACACACTTGGGCTACTTCAGTCAGGCTCACAGCCCCGACAGACTGCCATCTGTCAGGTTCTGGTCCGACAGAACCCCGACTTGCGCAGTCCGTAGACCTAACTTTAGGCATCCCTCAGCGGGCGACCCGAACAAGAGCCCTACTTTCTCATTAATGATGTATGTAAATTATGCAAACCTGGAACAGGCCTAATGACAGCAGACAGCAGTATTGCATCCAAACATATGCGTTCAACTAAGATCGTTCTTTTAATTAGTATAACAGGGCTTTTGTAATCCTTAAAGTGCCAAATCCAGCAAGATCAAAGACACCTATTTCTGTAACGTTATCCCAGTTATTTTAAAAGGCCTGTATGGTCATTAACAACACACCAGCCTCTAGACAAGGAAAAACACCCCAAACCCAGAAGGAAGGAACATGGAACAACGCAGAGGGATCCATCCTTCCAGGGGTGGTTAGATACTTAAAATGTCACCAAGTTAGTAACGATGAATGGTGTGGCTTTATCCTCCCCGTGAGCCATGTTCTATTGGTTGTAGTCTAGTCAACCATGACGAAATTATGTTCATCCAGAACATACCTGGTTGAGAAGAAAAAGGCCCGATGATTCAGTATGGGAGTGTGGTTTGTGTATTTATTGGTGGATTTAAGTTAAGCAGCTGATTGAGGTCAAAGAGGGCACGTTTTTCGAGGGAAGTCTTGTTGGGTTACCGATGACTCAACGAATGAAACTAGTATGCTAGTGGATTTACCCCTGCCTCTTTTCCGCTTCCTTTGAATTGAAATGAATGTTGACCGAAGGAAAGTGCTTTTAGTACCTAGGCCCCCCTAGAGCGAAGAGCAACACGAACACACGGAGGGACAATGGAGCAGTCTGTATTGTGGTTGGTTTGGGGATCGTACAGCTTGCTATCTAGAATGTGATATCTGATATCGCATTCGCAGCCCGTCTATTGAGCCCCTCCCAGTTAACAGGCGGGAGACTTCAGAATTCAAAACACTAACGGTCTTTCGACTTCAACTGGCTGTGCCAATGTATGACGCGGCCTGGCGTGACTCGGATGTGGGCGGGGCTTTCCCAAGAATCATTTAAATCACTATGGATCAGTATTTACTAGGTAGATCAAATACATCTGCAGAATTCAACAGGCCCACTTATGCAATATTATATGTAGTCACATGAAATAAAACGTTGATAGGATGGGGGAAGTAATTTTAAATAGTGTAGTATTTCTGAAAACTGCATGGAATGTTTACATTCAGAAATATATGCGCTGTACATCTGTGCTACAGTGTGATCAACTCCTGTAAAATAACGTTCCAAGCTTCTTCAATCCAACCAAATGTTAAATCATTTTTATACTCGTTAAATAAACAGAATTACAAAAGATTCACTCACTCGCTTCCGAACAAAGAAATCATCTTACATTCTGCATGACTCGTTTCTCCCAAACACCTTATCATCCATTGGAACCAAATCGGTTCCTTTGCTGACCTCATATTCTTGACCACCCGTTGTAGAGGTCCCCAGCATACTTTAGGACTTGATATTTTGTATGATTACCCAATCAGACCAACAATGAACCCTGAATGACTCGTCACTACAAAAAAATTTGCTTGATCACGCTTGTTAATTTACTGTTTATTATCAAAGGGTGTCAATCATCCAACAATTTATAGCAATGATACAGAGTATCCTACACGAAAAACATAAACATTTGCCTTATAAGTGGGCCGAATAATAATGTTTCTTTAATAATTGGTCAATTTAGATGTTACAGTTAAGATATTCAAGGGGATGGGTGTTTCCAGATTTAAGATGTGCTCATCTTAAGGGAATGGTAATACACAAAGCCCCATTTAACATTCACCGCAATCAGCAATCACAATTTTAGCTTTTGGTTTGCCACCGTTAGTTCCTAGTTTGTCCATCTTCCTGACAACATCCATGCCTGTCACCACTTTGCCAAAAACCACATGCTTGCCGTCCAGCCTGGAAGGAAGAAGAACTTGATGTTAGAACATGCAAATGTGATCGATTGGGCTGGTTTAGCTTCCCATTACAAGTTACATTTCAAGAGTGTTAATAAAATTACCGATATATTATACAATTCAAATGCTGTCCAGACAGTACCCATCCCAGTCACGCCCTGCACAAAGCCAAGCTTCTCTAGCTAGTGTCAGTTCCAAAGACAGAACAGTTACTCATTACACCTTAAAGCTTAACATGGAAAAGTGTTTGTTGTAGTTGGGTTGATCAGTCTCACAAAACCCAAATTTAGATTCATATCCAAAGTACCTGGACATATCAGTGGTCAATGCTGATCGATGGGGGTTACCATGATATCAATAAAAATGCTTGCAAGCCCACACCTATCCCACTCCCTCACCCACCCACACAGCCAGCCAAGCTATGCTAGTTAGCAACCCAGTTGCACTGCCAGTACACTTAATTACCCAGTTAACTTTAAGAATAACACTGTTTTAGTAGTCAGTAGTTAGTCGTAGTCTCAAAAAATAGAATTAAGATGAATATCTAAAGTCTGAAGACTAGCTTAAATCTAGGTTAACGGGACGTTTCCCCTTCATATTCGTTTCAACCTATTATTTGGATCTGCACGTGAGAAATTAAAAGGCAGAAGTTAACTAGAAAGTGTCTGAAAAGGTTTTAAAGCAACATGTAGACTGGGTACTGTACAAATAACCACATTAAAAGGCTCAAGCCCTTGTACAAATTTGTTTTCTAGATTAGTCCAACAGCAAAAGGATGAGGCGCAATTCTGCCCATTGTAGTTGGTTACCGCCCAGACGTTGTGCTGTCTCCACAATAAGTTCTGCTATAACATTAGGACTGCTGGGGCAGAGATTAGGTTGGTCGCAACAGAGAGAAGTATCAAATAAGCACATCAAACATACCATTGAGTTTTTGCTGTGCAGAGGAAGAACTGGGAGCCATTGGTGCCAGGACCAGCATTGGCCATGGATAGGATACCTTCACCTGTGTGCTTCAGCTGGAAGTTCTCATCAGCAAACTTCTCCCCATAGATGGACTTGCCACCGGTTCCATCGCCTCTGGTGAAATCACCTCCCTGTAAAAAAAATAGCACAAATTAGCTCTACCATTAAAAAAATGTCTTCTGCCAAGGTTTATGAATGATGGACAGACTTGCATTGGATGAACCCCACTACACATGCCAGGGCATTATTGGTTTACAGGGAAGCCTTGAGGAAGTATAATGTGACCATCCTAATCTTGAGGGTTCACATTTACTTTCCCTTTGCACAATAGTGCAACCTTGAACCGTTTGAAATCTTCCGTAAAACAAAGAACTATAGGACCAATCAGCACCGATGGAAGGAACTTTCAGTTCACAACGAGAGAGCTCATCCATCGGTCACTTCAGAAGTGTAGCCCAGTCTGACTATCACAATTAGGCTGTTTTGCTTTACCTGGCACATGAAGCCCGGGATGACCCGATGGAAACTGGAGCCTTTGTAGCCGAAGCCCTTCTCTCCTGTGCACAGTGCCCGGAAATTCTCTGCAAAAATAGATCATGTTTAATGTAATTGTACATCATATACACACACAAATGTTTGATAAAGTATCCGTTAAGGGTCAATACACTCATATTGTGATAATTTGCCTTTACTTACCAGCAGTCTTTGGAACTACGCCAGATTCCAGCTGCAAGAAACAGACATGTTAGTTCACATAACTAAATATACATATAAACTGCATACTATTACTCTTCTCATAAACGCTTCACAAATGAAGGTTTACTAATTCATTCGATTCAAAATGAAATATAATCCGTATTCGTCTACGACTGCAAGTTATTTAGAGGGATCATTTACAAAAGATGAAACCATGTGTAATCGTATCATAAGGCCTTATATTATTTAGCGTACAAAACATGTACCACGGGCTACAATACACAATTTACCCCAAATATTGACGAACATTTCTATATCAAGTAAAAATAGTGTAGGCTCTATTGATTTTATTGTAAAACATCCTGGTGTTAAACCTTTGCTAAGGCTGCATGTTATCGGTGGAAACAATCCAACGATTGTTGAGGAAAAATCACGTGTAAAATAACCACTACCTGAAGGGGAAGCTTTGCCCGATTTATATTCAGTCCTACAGCACGTTGGTACCCAACAAGTTTGCCGTGTTGCAATCCCTTTAACTGCGCTTCATCTAGGAGCCGTTGAATCTCTTCGCCTTCAACCATAGGCCTCTATTCTAGCAACGTTACTGCAGCGATTGTGAGCGAGGGAAGCATGCGTTGGAAGGAGACCGCTTCCTGTTTAGGCCTATACTTCCTACTATTGTGATTTGCCTCTTGGTTGATTAAAAATTCCATAATGAATGTTCTACTTCATTTCCATACATATGAGTGGGATTGCCCGTCTGAAGATTTGTATGAACCTGTATCCTTGGGGCATTATTTGACTGCTGTAGTTGTTATATTCTACGGCCGTGTCTGCGGTGCGTGAAAGCGATTCTTCATACATCATGCTAATGCGCATTTTTCATAATCCTTCCCTAAACACCGATTTTGTGTTGGGTGTGGCGTGCATTAGGTCCCAAAAAGGTTGGAAGCCACATAGAATACATTATATCCAAAAAATATATATATATATCAACGATGTACAATAAAGTCGATCTTCATTTTTCGACAACCAAAGATCAAAATACCATTAAACATATACCGTCAACATACCTCCATTTCAATCCGGCCAGCTTTTTCACCTGAGACGGTGATTTCGAAGAAAACTTTAGTTGTCATTTTGAGGATTGGGTTTGAGGTCTCCAAGGCGGAATGCGGATGAAGGGTTTGCTGTGGAACCTTTATTGGAGAAGCAGACTCATTACCCGCTACACGTGGCGCGGTTGTGCGCATGCGCGGGGAGTTCTGAAACCGCGCAACGGCGTGGTTCCGGAAGTTAGAATCCTATTCATTGTCTTCTTAGAGGTTTTGATATTATCCATAATACCATCCGTTACCATCCAATGTATACTTAACACGAACCATACTATTGTGAAACGATGCTATATGCTCATGGGGCAAAGTTAAAGAAACGTTTTCAGAAAAAATAAAAAAACAGTTTGATTCGTGATGTCACTGAAAATAAGTACACCACCCATAACACAACGTCTCTGATTGGTGGAGCTCGCTATTACCGTTGAAATGTTTACCGCACCGACGAAAGTCAAGGCGTCGAATAGTGGACTGGAGTCTGTCTAGTTTACCACAGCGCTACCAAGATTTCCCTTTCTGACGAGATGCTGTTATTATTTAAAGATGAATTCAAGAGTGTCCAAAGGGGGGAAATCACGCTTGTCACGTCAGTGAATTCAAGTCAGGCCATGTACTGGAGTTTAGGGTTTGTTAGGGCCAGCTCGTGGGTTGTCAGGGCCAGTATAAAGGAGAACTTGTGCCGAGTTTTAGTTTTTGGCTAGTTAGGTAGCTGCATTAGTTTATCCAATCATGTTGCAGTGCAGTGCATATTTAAAAAATACAATTAGCCTACAGAACATACCAAATTACATGTAGGGCCAAGTTAATGTTCATAACAACAAAAGCGTACAGTTAGTGAACTGTAACCAAGTTGACCAAGCTGTAGATTAAAAAGCTGTAACTGGAGAAAGACAATGGTGTAATAGAAGATAGCTAACCTTAGCTAATTTAGGTGTTTAAAAAGTGAGTGAAATAATAAGAAAAGTAGAAATAACATGACAACTATTTGTATGATATTATAAAGGTGTTACACCGTACGGTTGAGAGTTGTGATTGGTGAAACCAAGAGACACTTGGTTTGTACTTAGCCTTGAGGGACACCGGTGTCAAGAGTGCAGGGTTTGGACAAGGAGCCATTCCATGTGCCCTGAGAGTTGCAATTCGTCAGGTAGGATGTGAACCAGGATAGCCAGAGTCAGTGATGCTGAGTTCAGCTAGAGTGGCGAGGAGGATCCGTGAACAGGTCGTGGAGAATGAGAACCGATTAGAGGGACGAGGCTCCGTCTACACGAGCCCACTCTATCCCCGCGAGGAGGGCCATCTCAGTGGAGTTTGTATTCTTGAAGCCAGACTGATGAGGGGCAAGCGGATTTGTAAGAGATAGGACAATCAGAAGCATCTGCAGTTCATCTCAGAACTCCAGTGTTCTAAGTTTCTTTCATTCAAACAAGGTTAAAGCTTTGAAAATCCCTGCACATCATACTATAAACTCTCTCTCTCTAACACACACACGCTTAAGTACATATCTACAAAGAAATTATCTTGCAACATCGTTATACTGCATCATTTTTATTTCTCCAAACCCATAAAATAATATAAAAAATAAATAGATTTGATTTTTTTTTATGTCCTTCGGCAGTGAAGAGGTTCATAATGATTGTACAGGGAGGTTATTGAACCGTGACTATAATGAAGAGACATAAATGAAATGAGTTGAACAAATTGAATAGCTATCTTCCAGATGTTGAGATTACTTTATTATATCAAATTTAGAAGATTGGCTACTTAGGAATCTTATATAATTTGTCTATAACAAAATAGTTAGAATCTCTGTTAGTTTTTTGAATTAACTAATGAACAAAAAAAAAAAAAAGAATATTTAAATATATTTAAAGCTAAACGTATAGAGCTTTAAATATAATTATTTGTGCGTTGCTGATAAAATGTCTAAAATATCCAGAAATAAAGGCACTTAATTGGGCTTGGATTTAAAATCATGTAATATGTTTTTCATCACCCAAAATTGCAATGTCATTCTTGTTCCAACAGTAATTAACGCATGCAAAACTTGCATATTTTTCTGAAATGTTGGAAAAGCTACGGCAACAGCCACATCCAAGATCAAGGTCAATGTATACTGTACTACATTCATTAGGTAAAATCCCTTCAATGCCTCCTCTTCATTTGGATAGTATGTTCTCCCTGGTAACAGCCGGAAGAAGCAGATGTACAGCCGCACAGGTCACTGTTCCCCCGAGGTCCCTGGGAGGTCAAACGCCGTATCCAGGAACCGCTGGAGCTCTGCCAGGTGGGTTTGCTTGTTTCCTGTTGCGGGGGCTGCGGCCGGCCCGCGACCAGCGTACCTACACACACAAATAAAGACACGATGTACCTTCGGACATTCTTTGCTGAATAAATACGATAACTGCGAAAAAGATAGTTCACACCAAAATACAACGATGCGCTAAGGCGAAAAGTGTTCGTCACTTTCCCAAACCAATCGGAAAGCGGCACTCACAGAACAGGGCGTGTGCGTGCGACGGCGGTGCGGATGCGAGGCTTAATGTAGTCGTGGTATCCCTGGTTCTTGTGCTCCTCCTGACACCACATCAGGTCGGCGTGGTGGAAGCGCTCCACCTCTTCCTTCACCAGGTCAAAGGGGAACGGGGAGAGCTGGGAGAGAGTAGAACACACAGCGTGGATCCTCCCGGACAAACTGGAAAACCAAATGTTTACCATGCTGGGACGTGACCAGTGTTTAAAAGAGAAATACTGTAGGTGTGAGTGTGTTTAGCCGTTACAAGCCGTTTTTAAAACCTGCCTCTTCTGACATCGCAAGTGGGCGTGTCCACCTAGATGTGTGCTCGTGGTATAATATGTCACCTTTAAAGACATTGTTTGCATTGTTACATTTACATTTAGGGTATTTAGAAGACGCTTTTCATCCAAAGCGACTCATAATGGTTCATACACACATTCACACACCGACAGCGGAGTCAACCATGCCAGGCGACAGCTAGTTTGTTGGAAGCAGTTAGGTTAGGTGCCTTGCTCATGGACACCTTGACACGCTCTGAGGAGCCAGGGAACGCACTAGAAACCTTTTGGTTATGAGGCAACCCGCTATATATCAATAACTAAGCCAACCCCAATTATCACTCACATACTCTTTAAGAATGAATGTGTGGAATGTGTTTCATACACAACAGCTATTACTATTATTAATAGTACGG